>NW_026893109.1:0-117929 GCF_033815535.1 Pezoporus flaviventris | reverse complement strand
TGTGGGAGCAGATGCCACTGTTCATTCTGTGCTGACTGTGTTGCTGCCAGCAGAGAGCAGGCTCTGGACTGATTCCATTCAAATGCTTTTCCTGTATGAATGTGAGCAGTGAAAGCAACGATGGAGGCACCAATGTAAAGGTGATTGTGTGCTGAACAGGTCCAGCACCAGCTTTCAATCCTGGCTCTTCTGCTGTGGGAGCAGAGGCCAAACGTTCGTGCTGTACTCACTGTGCTGCTGGGCAGCTGAGAGACACCACCTGAGAATTTGGATTCAAATGGACTTTTAGGTATGAAACCGAGGAGAGACTGTAATGATGGTGACACCGTTGCAAAGCTGTTTGTGTGCAGATGTCCCAGCACTAGCTTTCCCTGCTGGTCCTTCTGCTGTGGGAGCAGATGCCACTGTTCATTCTGTGCTGACTCTGTTGCTGCCAGCAGAGAGCAGGCTCTGGACTGATTCCTTTCAAATGCTTTTCCTGTATGAAAGTGAGCAGTGAAAGCAACGATGGAGGCACCAATGTAAAGGTGATTGTGTGCTGAACAGGTCCAGCACCAGCTTTCAATCCTGGCTCTTCTGCTGTGGGAGCAGAGGCCAAACGTTCGTGCTGTACTCACTGTGCTGCTGGGCAGCTGAGATAGACCACCTGAGAATTTGGATTCAAATGGACTTTTAGGTATGAAACCGAGGAGAGACTGCAATGATGGTGACACCGTTGCAAATCTGATTGTGTGCTGGAGAGTCAGAGCACTAGCTTTCCCTGCTGATCCTTCTGCCGTGGGAGCAGATGCCACTGTTCATTCTGTGCTGACTGTGTTGCTGCCAGCAGACAGCAGGCTCTGGACTGATTCCATTCAAATGCTTTTCCTGTATGAATGTGAGCAGTGAAAGCAACGATGGAGGCACCAATGTAAAGGTGATTGTGTGCTGAACAGGTCCAGCACCAGCTTTCAATCCTGGCTCTTCTGCTGTGGGAGCAGAGGCCAAACGTTCGTGCTGTACTCACTGTGCTGCTGGGCAGCTGAGAGACACCACCTGAGAATTTGGATTGAAATGGACTTTTAGGTATGAAACCGAGGAGAGACTGCAATGATGGTGACACCGTTGCAAAGCTGTTTGTGTGCAGATGTCCCAGCACTAGCTTTCCCTGCTGGTCCTTCTGCTGTGGGAGCAGATGCCACTGTTCATTCTGTGCTGACTCTGTTGCTGCCAGCAGAGAGCAGGCTCTGGACTGATTCCATTCAAATGCTTTTCCTGTATGAAAGTGAGCAGTGAAAGCAACGATGGAGGCACCAATGTAAAGGTGATTGTGTGCTGAACAGGTCCAGCACCAGCTTTCAATCCTGGCTCTTCTGCTGTGGGAGCAGAGGCCAAACGTTCGTGCTGTACTCACTGTGCTGCTGGCAGCTGAGATAGACCACCTGAGAATTTGGATTCAAATGGACTTTTAGGTATGAAACCGAGGAGAGACTGCAATGATGGTGACACCGTTGCAAATCTGATTGTGTGCTGGAGAGTCAGAGCACTAGCTTTCCCTGCTGATCCTTCTGCCGTGGGAGCAGATGCCACTGTTCATTCTGTGCTGACTGTGTTTCTGCCAGCAGACAGCAGGCTCTGGACTGATTCCATTCAAATGCTTTTCCTGTATGAATGTGAGCAGTGAAAGCAACGATGGAGGCACCAATGTAAAGGTGATTGTGTGCTGAACAGGTCCAGCACCAGCTTTCAATCCTGGCTCTTCTGCTGTGGGAGCAGAGGCCAAACGTTCGTGCTGTACTCACTGTGCGGCTGGGCAGCTGAGAGACACCACCTGAGAATTTGGGTTCAAATGGAATTTTAGGTATGAAACCGAGGAGAGACTGCAATGATGGTGACACCGTTGCAAAGCTGACTGTGTGCTGGAGAGTCAGAGCACTAGCTTTCCCTGCTGATCCTTCTGCCGTGGGAGCCAGATTCCACTGTTCATTCTGTGCTGACTGTGTTGCTGCCAGCAGAGAGCAGGCTCTGGACTGATACCATTCAAATGCTTTTCCTGTATGGAAGTGAGCAGTGAAATCAGCGATGGAAGCACCAATGTAAAGGTGCTTGTGTGCTGAACAGGTCCAGCACCAGGTTTCAATCCTACCTGTTCTGCTGTGGGTGCAGAAGCCAAACGTTCATGCTGTACTCACTGTGCTGCTGGGCAGTTGAGAGAGACCACCAGAGAATTTGGATTCAAATGGACTTTTAGGTATGAAACCGAGGAGAGACTGCAAAGATGGTGACCCCGTTGCAAAGCTGCTTGTGTGCTGAATAGGCCCAGCACTAGCTTTCCCTGCTGGTCCTTCTGCTGTGGGAGCAGATGCCGCTGTTCATTCTCTGCTGACTGTGTTGCGGCCAGCCGAGAGCAGGCTCTGGACTGATTCCATTCAAATGCTTTTCCTGTATGAAAGTGAGCAGTGAAAGCAACGATGGAGGCACCAATGTAAAGGTGATTGTGTGCTGAACAGGTCCAGCACCAGCTTTCAATCCTGGCTCTTCTGCTGTGGGAGCAGAAGCCAAACGTTCGTGCTGTACTCACTGTGCTGCTGGGCAGCTGAGAGAGACCACCTGAGAATTTGGATTCAAATGGACTTTTAGGTATGAAACCGAGGAGAGACTGCAATGATGGTGACACCGTTGCAAAGCTGATTGTGTGCTGGAGAGTCAGAGCACTAGCTTTCCCTGCTGATCCTTCTGCCGTGGGAGCAGATGCCACTGTTCATTCTGTGCTGACTGTGTTGCTGCCAGCAGAGAGCAGGCTCTGGACTGATTCCATTCAAATGCTTTTCTGTATGAATGTGAGCAGTGAAAGCAACGATGGAGGCACCAATGTAAAGGTGATTGTGTGCTGAACAGGTCCAGCACCAGGCTTTCAATCCTGGCTCTTCTGCTGTGGGAGCAGAGGCCAAACGTTTGTGCTGTACTCACTGTGCTGCTGGGCAGCTGAGAGACACCACCTGAGAATTTGGATTCAAATGGACTTTTAGGTATGAAACCGAGGAGAGACTGCAATGATGGTGACACCATTGCAAAGCTGCTTGTGTGCTGAAGAGGCCCAGCACTAGCTTTACCTGCTGGTCCTTCTGCTGTGGGAGCAGATGCCACTGTTCATTCTGTGCTGACTGTGTTGCTGCGCAGCTGAGAGCAGTTTCTGGACTGATTCCATTCAAATGCTTTTCCTGTATGAAAGTGAGCAGTGAAAGCAACGATGGAGGCACCAATGTAAAGGTGATTGTGTGCTGAACAGGTCCAGCACCAGCTTTCAATCCTGGCTCTTCTGCTGTGGGAGTAGAGGCCAAACGTTCGTGCTGTACTCACTGTGCTGCTGGGCACCTGAGAGACACCACCTGAGAATTTGGATTCAAATGCACTTTCAGGTATGAAACCGAGGAGAGACTGCAATGATGGTGACACCGTTGCAAAGCTGACTGTGTGCTGGAGAGTCAGAGCACTAGCTTTCCCTGCTGATCCTTCTGCCGTGGGAGCAGATGCCACTGTTCATTCTGTGCTGACTGTGTTGCTGCCAGCAGAGAGCAGGCTCTGGACTGATTCCATTCAAATGCTTTTCCTGTATGGAAGTGAGCAGTGAAATCAGCGATGGAAGCACCAATGTAAAGGTGCTTGTGTGCTGAACAGGTCCAGCACCAGCTTTCAATCCTACCTGTTCTGCTGTAGGTGCAGAAGCCAAACGTTCATGCTGTACTCACTGTGTTGCTGGGCAGTTGAGAGAGACCACCAGAGAATTTGGATTCAAATGGACTTTCAGGTATGAAACCGAGGAGAGACTGCAAAGATGGTGACCCCGTTGCAAAGCTGCTTGTGTGCTGAATAGGCCCAGCACTAGCTTTCCCTGCTGGCCCTTCTGCTGTGGGAGCAGATGCCGCTGTTCATTCTCTGCTGACTGTGTTGCTGCCAGCCGAGAGCAGGCTCTGGACTGATTCCATTCAAATGCTTTTCCTGTATGAAAGTGAGCAGTGAAAGCAACGATGGAGGCACCAATGTAAAGGTGATTGTGTGCTGAACAGGTCCAGCACCAGCTTTCAATCCTGGCTCTTCTGCTGTGGGAGCAGGAGCCAACGTTCGTGCTCTACTCACTGTGCTGCTGGGCAGCTGAGAGAGACCACCTGAGAATTTGGATTCAAATGGACTTTTAGGTATGAAACCGAGGAGAGACTGCAATGATGGTGACACCGTTGCAAAGCTGATTGTGTGCTGGAGTGTCAGAGCACTAGCTTTCCCTGCTGATCCTTCTGCCGTGGGAGCAGATGCCACTGTTCATTCTGTGCTGACTGTGTTGCTGCCAGCAGAGAGCAGGCTCTGGACTGATTCCATTCAAATGCTTTTCCTGTATGAATGTGAGCAGTGAAAGCAACGATGGAGGCACCAATGTAAAGGTGATTGTGTGCTGAACAGGTCCAGCACCAGCTTTCAATCCTGGCTCTTCTGCTGTGGGAGCAGAGGCCAAACGTTCGTGCTGTACTCACTGTGCTGCTGGGCAGCTGAGAGACACCACCTGAGAATTTGGATTGAAATGGACTTTTAGGTATGAAACCGAGGAGAGACTGCAATGATGGTGACACCGTTGCAAAGCTGCTTGTGTGCTGAAGAGGCCCAGCACTAGCATTCCCTGCTGGTCCTTCTGCTGTGGGAGCAGATGCCACTGTTCATTCTGTGCTGACTGCGTTGCTGCGCAGCCGAGGGCAGGCTCTGGACTGATTCCATTCAAATGCTTTTCCTGTATGAAAGTGAGCGGTGAAAGCAACGATGGAGGCACCGGTGTAAAGGTGATTGTGTGCTGAACAGGCCCAGCACCAGCTTTCAATCCTGGCTCTCCTGTTGTGGGAGCAGAGGCCAAAAGTTCGTGCTGTACTCACTGTGCTGCTGGGCAGCTGAGAGACACCACCTGAGAATTTGGATTCAAATGGACTTTTAGGTATGAAACCGAGGAGAGACTGCAATGATGGTGACACCGTTGCAAAGCTGACTGTGTGCTGGAGAGTCAGAGCACTATCTTTCCCTGTTGATCCTTCTGCCGTGGAAGCAGATGCCACTCTTCATTCTCTGCTGATTGTGTTGATGTGCAGCCGAGAGCAGGCTCTGAACAGATTCCATTCAAATGCTTTTCCTGTATGAATGTGAGCAGTGAAAGCAATGATGGAGGCACCAATGTAAAGGTGATTGTGTGCTGAACAGGTCCAGCACCATCTTTCAATCCTGGCTCTTCTGCTGTGGGAGTAGAGGCCAAAAGTTCGTGCTGTACTCACTGTGCTGCTGGGCAGCTGAGAGACACCACCTGAGAATTTGGATTCAAATGGACTTTTAGGTATGAAACCGAGGAGAGACTGCAATGATGGTGACACCGTTGCAAAGTTGACTGTGTGCTGGAGAGTCAGAGCACTATCTTTCCCTGCTGATCCTTCTGCCGTGGGAGCAGATGCCACTGTTCATTCTGTGCTCACTGTGTTGCTGCCAGCAGAGAGCAGAATCTGGACTGATGCCATTCAAATGCTTTTCCTGTATGAATGTGAGCAGTGAAAGCAACGATGGAGGCACCAATGTAAAGGTGATTGTGTGCTGAACAGGTCCAGCACCAGCTTTCATTCCTGGCTCTTCTTCTGTGGGAGCAGAGGCCAAAAGTTCGTGCTGTACTCACTGTGCTGCTGGGCAGCTGAGAGACACCACCTGAGAATTTGGATTCAAATGGACTTTTAGGTATGAAACCGAGGAGAGTTTGCAATGATGGTGACACCGTTGCAAAGCTGACTGTGTGCTGAATAGGCCCAGCACTAGCTTTCCCTGCTGATCCTTCTGCCGTGGGAGCAGATGCCACTGTTCATTCTGTGCTGACTGTGTTGCTGCCAGCAGAGAGCAGGCTCTGGACTGATTCCATTCAAATGCTTTTCCTGTATGGAAGAGAGCAGTGAAATCAGCGATGGAAGCAGCAATGTAAATGTGATTGTGTGCTGAACAGGTCCAGCACCAGGTTTCAATCCTACCTGTTCTGCTGTGGGTGCAGAAGCCAAACGTTCATGCTGTACTCACTGTGCTGCTGGGCAGTTGAGAGAGACCACCAGAGAATTTGGATTCAAATGGACTTTTAGGTATGAAACCGAGGAGAGACTGCAATGATGGTGACACCGTTGCAAAGCTGCTTGTGTGCTGAATAGGCCCAGCACTAGATTTCCCTGCTGGTATTTCTGCTGTGGGAGCAGATGCCACTGTTCATTCTGTGCTGACTGTGTTGCTGCCAGCAGAGAGCAGGCTCTGGACTGATTCCATTCAAATGCTTTTCCTGTATGAAAGTTAGCAGTGAAAGCAACGATGGAGGCACCAATGTAAAGGTGTTGTGTGCTGAACAGGTCCAGCACCAGCTTTCTATCCCAGCTCTTCTGCTGTGGGTGCAGAAGCCAAACGTTCGTGCTGTACTCACTGTGCTGCTGGGCAGCTGAGATAGACCACCTGAGAATTTGGATTCAAATGGACTTTTAGGTATGAAACCGAGGAGAGACTGCAATGATGGTGACACCGTTGCAAAGCTGACTGTGTGCTGGAGAGTCAGAGCACTAGCTTTCCCTGCTGATCCTTCTGCCGTGGGAGCAGATGCCACTCTTCATTCTCTGCTGATTGCGTTGCTGCGCAGCAGAGAGCAGGCTCTGGACTGATTCCATTCAAATGCTTTTCCTGAATGAAAGTGAGCAGTGAAAGCAATGATGGCGGAACCCATGTAAAGGTGATTGTGTGCTGAACAGGTCGAGCACCAGCTTTCAATCCTGGGTCTCCTGTGGTGGGAGCAGAGGCCAAACGTTCGTGCTGTACTCACTGTGCTGCTGGTCAGCTGAGAGTGACCACCTGAGAATTTGGATTCAAATGGACTTTTAGGGATGAAACCGAGGAGAGACTGTAATGATGGTGACACCGTTGCAAAGCTGCTTGTGTGCTGAAGAGGCCTAGCACTAGCTTTCCCTGCTGGTCCTTCTGCTGTGGGAGTAGAGGCCAAACGTTCGTGCTGTACTCACTGTGCTGCTGGGCAGCTGAGAGACACCACCTGAGAATTTGGATTCAAATGGACTTCTAGGTATGAAACCGAGGAGAGACTGCAATGATGGTGACACCGTTGCAAAGCTGATTGTGTGCTGGAGAGTCAGAGCACTAGCTTTCCCTGCTGATCCTTCTGCCGTGGGACAAGATGCCACTGTTTATTCTGTGCTGACTGTGTTGCTGTCAGCCGAGAGCAGGCTCTGGACTGATTCCATTCAAATGCTTTTCCTGTATGAATGTGAGCAGTGAAAGCAACGATGGAGACACCAATGTAAAGGTGATTGTGTGCTGAACAGGTCCAGCACCAGCTTTCAATCCTGGCTCTTCTGCTGTGGGAGCAGAGGCCAAACGTTCGTGCTGTACTCACTGTGCTGCTGGGCAGCTGAGAGAGACCACCTGAGAATTTGGATTCAAATGGACTTTTAGGTATGAAACCGAGGAGAGACTGCAATGATGGTGACACCATTGCAAAGCTGCTTGTGTGCTGAAGAGGCCCAGCACTAGCTTTACCTGCTGGTCTTTCTGCTGTCGGAGCTGATGCCAATATTCATTCTGTGCTGACTGTGTTGCTGCGCAGCTGAGAGCAGTTTCTGGACTGATTCCATTCAAATGCTTTTCCTGTATGAAAGTGAGCAGTGAAAGCAACGATGGAGGCACCAATGTAAAGGTGATTGTGTGCTGAACAGGTCCAGCACCAGCTTTCAATCCTGGCTCTTCTGCTGTGGGAGTAGAGGCCAAACGTTCGTGCTGTACTCACTGTGCTGCTGGGCACCTGAGAGACACCACCTGAGAATTTGGATTCAAATGGACTTTTAGGTATGAAACCGAGGAGAGTTTGCAATGATGGTGACACCGTTGCAAAGCTGACTGTGTGCTTGAGAGTCAGAGCACTAGCTTTCCCTGCTGATCCTTCTGCCGTGGGAGCAGATGCCACTGTTCATTCTGTGCTGACTGTGTTGCTGCCAGCAGAGAGCAGGCTCTGGACTGATTCCATTCAAATGCTTTTCCTGTATGGAAGTGAGCAGTGAAATCAGCGATGGAAGCACCAATGTAATGGGGATTGTGTGCTGAAAAGGCCCAGCACCAGCTTTCAATCCTACCTGTTCTGCTGTGGGTGCAGAAGCCAAACGTTCCTGCTGTACTCACTGTGCTGCTGGGCAGTTGAGAGACACCACCAGAGAATTTGGATTCAAATGGACTTTTAGGTATGAAACCGAGTAGAGACTGCAATGATGGTGACACCGTTGCAAAGCTGACTGTGTGCTGGAGAGGCAGAGTACTAGCTTTCCCTGCTGGTCCTTCTGCTGTGGGAGCAGATGCCACTGTTCATTCTGTGCTCACCGTGTTGCTGCCAGCAGACAGCAGGCTCTGGACTGATTCCATTCAAATGCTTTTCCTGTATGAAAGTGAGCAGTGAAATCAGCGATGGAGGCACCAATGTAAAGGTGATTGTGTGCTGAACAGGTCCAGCACCAGCTTTCAATCCTGGCTCTTCGGCTGTGGGAGCAGAGGCCAAACGTTCGTGCTGTACTCACTGTGCGGCTGGGCAGCTGAGAGACACCACCTGAGAATTTGGATTCAAATGGACTTTTAGGTATGAAACCGAGGAGAGACTGCAATGATGGTGACACCGTTGCAAAGCTGCTTGTGTGCTGAAGAGGCCCAGCACTAGCTTTCCCTGCTGGTGTTTCTGCCGTGGGAGCAGATGCCACTGTTCATTCTGTGCTGACTGCGTTGCTGCGCAGCCGAGAGCAGGCTCTGGACTGATTCCATTCAAATGCTTTTCCTGTATGAAAGTGAGCAGTGAAAGCAACGATGCAGGCACCGGTGTAAAGGTGATTGTGTGCTGAAGAGGCCCAGCACCAGCTTTCAGTCCTGGGTCTCCTGTGGTGGGAGCAGAGGCCAAAAGTTCGTGCTGTACTCACTGTGCTGCTGGGCAGCTGAGAGACACCACCTGAGAATTTGGATTCAAATGGACTTTTAGGTATGAAACCGAGGAGAGACTGCAATGATGGTGACACCGTTGCAAAGCTGACTGTGTGCTGGAGAGTCAGAGCACTAGCTTTCCCTGCTGATCCTTCTGCCGTGGGAGCAGATGCCACTCTTCATTCTCTGCTGATAGCGTTGCTGCGCAGCAGAGAGCAGGCTCTGGACTGATTCCATTCAAATGCTTTTCCTGTATGAATGTGAGCAGTGAAAGCATTGATGGAGGCACCAATGTAAAGGTGATTGTGTGCTGAACAGGTCCAGCACCAGCTTTCAATCCTGGCTCTTCTGCTGTGGGAGCAGAGGCCAAACGTTCGTGCTGTACTCACTGTGCTGCTGGGCAGCTGAGAGACACCACCTGAGAATTTGGATTCAAATGGACTTCTAGGTATGAAACCGAGGAGAGACTGCAATGATGGTGACACCGTTGCAAAGCTGACTGTGTGCTGAAGAGGCCCAGCACTAGCTTTCCCTGCTGGTCCTTCTGCTCTGGGAGCATATGCCACTGTTCATTCTGTGCTGTGTTGCTGCGCAGCAGAGAGCAGGCTCTGGACTGATTCCATTCAAATGCTTTTCCTGAATGAAAGTGAGCAGTGAAAGCAATGATGGAGGAACCGATGTAAAGGTGATTGTGTGCTGAACAGGTCGAGCACCAGCTTTCAATCCTGGCTCTTCTGCTGTGGGAGCAGAGGCCAAACGTTCGTGCTGTACTCACTGTGCTGCTGGGCAGCTGAGAGTGACCACCTGAGAATTTGGATTCAAATGGACTTTTAGGGATGAAACCGAGGAGAGACTGTAATGATGGTGACACCGTTGCAAAGCTGCTTGTGTGCTGAAGAGGCCCAGCACTAGCTTTCCCTGCTGGTCCTTCTGCTGTGGGAGTAGAGGCCAAACGTTTGTGCTGTACTCACTGTGCTGCTGGGCAGCTGAGAGACACCACCTGAGAATTTGGATTCAAATGGACTTTTAGGTATGAAACCGAGGAGAGACTGCAATGATGGTGACAGCGTTGCAAAGCTGATTGTGTGCTGGAGAGTCAGAGCGCTAGATTTCCCTGCTGATCCTTCTGCCGTGGGAGAAGATGCCACTGTTTATTCTGTGCTGACTGTGTTGCTGCCAGCAGAGAGCAGGCTCTGGACTGATTCCATTCAAATGCTTTTCCTGTATGAATGTGAGCAGTGAAAGCAACGATGGAGGCACCAATGTAAAGGTGATTGTGTGCTGAACAGGTCCAGCACCAGCTTTCAATCCTGGCTCTTCTGCTGTGGGAGCAGAGGCCAAACGTTCGTGCTGTACTCACTGTGCTGCTGGGCAGCTGAGAGAGACCACCTGAGAATTTGGATTCAAATGGACTTTTAGGTATGAAACCGAGGAGAGACTGCAATGATGGTAACACCATTGCAAAGCTGCTTGTGTGCTGAAGAGGCCCAGCACTAGCTTTACCTGCTGGTCCTTCTGCTGTCGGAGCAGATGCCACTGTTCATTCTGTGCTGACTGTGTTGCTGCGCAGCTGAGAGCAGTTTCTGGACTGATTCCATTCAAATGCTTTTCCTGTATGAAAGTGAGCAGTGAAAGCAACGATGGAGGCACCAATGTAAAGGTGATTGTGTGCTGAACAGGTCCAGCACCAGCTTTCAATCCTGCCTCTTCTTCTGTGGGAGTAGAGGCCAAACGTTCGTGCTGTACTCACTGTGCTGCTGGGCAGCTGAGAGACACCACCTGAGAATTTGGATTCAAATGGACTTTTAGGTATGAAACCGAGGAGAGTTTGCAATGATGGTGACACCGTTGCAAAGCTGACTGTGAGCTGGAGAGTCAGAGCACTAGCTTTCCCTGCTGATCCTTCTGCCGTGCGAGCAGATGCCACTGTTCATTCTGTGCTGACTGTGTTGCTGCCAGCAGAGAGCAGGCTCTGGACTGATTCCATTCAAATGCTTTTCTTGTATGGAAGTGAGCAGTGAAATCAGCGATGGAAGCACCAATGTAAAGGGGATTGTGTGCTGAACAGGTCCAGCACCAGGTTTCAATCCTACCTGTTCTGCTGTGGGTGCAGAAGCCAAACGTTCATGCTGTACTCACTGTGTTGCTGGGCAGTTGAGAGAGACCACCAGAGAATTTGGATTCAAATGGACTTTTAGGTATGAAACCGAGGAGAGACTGCAATGATGGTGACACCGTTGCAAAGCTGACTGTGTGCTGGAGAGGCAGAGTACTAGCTTTCCCTGCTGGTCCTTCTGCTGTGGGAGGAGATGCCACTGTTCATTCTGTGCTCACCGTGTTGCTGCCAGCAGAGAGCAGGCTCTGGACTGATTCCATTCAAATGCTTTTCCTGTATGAAAGTGAGCAGTGAAATCAGCGATGGAGGCACCAATGTAAAGGTGATTGTGTGCTGAACAGGTCCAGCACCAGCTTTCAATCCTGGCTCTTCTGCTGTGGGAGCAGAGGCCAAACGTTCGTGCTGTACTCACTGTGCGGCTGGGCAGCTGAGAGACACCACCTGAGAATTTGGATTCAAATGGACTTTTAGGTATGAAACCGAGGAGAGACTGCAATGATGATGACACCGTTGCAAAGCTGCTTGTGTGCTGAAGAGGCCCAGCACTAGCGTTCCCTGCTGGTCCTTCTGCTGTGGGAGCAGATGCCACTGTTCATTCTGTGCTGTGTTGCTGCGCAGCAGGGAGCAGCCTCTGGACTGATTCCATTCAAATGCTTTTCCTGTATGAATGTGAGCAGTGAAAGCAACGATGGAGGCACCAATGTAAAGGTGATTGTGTGCTGAACAGGTCCAGCACCAGGATTCAATCATGGCTCTTCTGCTGTGGGAGCAGACGCCAAAAGTTCGTGCTGTACTCACTGTGCTGCTGGGCAGCTGAGAGACACCACCTGAGAATTTGGATTCAAATGGACTTTTAGGTATGAAACCGAGGAGAGACTGCAATGATGGTGACACCGTTGCAAAGCTGATTGTGTGCTGGAGAGTCAGAGCACTAGCTTTCCCTGCTGATCCTTCTGCCGTGGGAGCAGATGCCACTCTTCATTCTCTGCTGATTGCGTTGCTGCGCAGCACAGAGCAGCCTCTGGACTGATTCCATTCAAATGCTTTTCCTGTATGAATGTGAGCAGTGAAAGCAACGATGGAGGCACCAATGTAAAGGTGATTGTGTGCTGAACAGGTCCAGCACCAGCTTTCAATCCTGGCTCTTCTGCTGTGGGAGCAGAGGCCAAACGTTCGTGCTGTACTCACTGTGCGGCTGGGCAGCTGAGAGACACCACCTGAGAATTTGGATTCAAATGGACTTTTAGGTATGAAACCGAGGAGAGACTGCAATGATGATGACACCGTTGCAAAGTTGCTTGTGTGCTGAAGAGGCCCAGCACTAGCTTTCCCTGCTGGTCCTTCTGCTCTGGGAGCAGATGCCACTGTTCATTCTGTGTTGTGTTGCTGCGCAGCAGAGAGCAGGCTCTGGACTGATTCCATTCAAATGCTTTTCCTGAATGAAAGTGAGCAGTGAAAGCAATGATGGAGGAACCGATGTAAAGGTGATTGTGTGCTGAACAGGTCGAGCACCAGCTTTCAATCCTGGCTCTTCTGCTGTGGGAGCAGAGGCCAAACGTTCATGCTGTACTCACTGTGCTGCTGGGCAGCTGAGAGTGACCACCTGAGAATTTGGATTCAAATCGACTTTTAGGGATGAAACCGAGGAGGAGACTGTAATGATGGTGACACCGTGCAAAGCTGCTTGTGTGCTGAAGAGGCCCAGCACTAGCTTTCCCTGCTGGTCCTTCTGCTGTGGGATTAGAGACCAAATGTTCGTGCTGTACTCACTGTGCTGCTGGGCAGCTGAGAGACACCACCTGAGAATTTGGATTCAAATGGACTTTTAGGTATGAAACCGAGGAGAGACTGCAATGATGGTGACACCATTGCAAAGCTGCTTGTGTGCTGAAGAGGCCCAGCACTAGCTTTACCTGCTGGTCCTTCTGCTGTCGGAGCAGATGCCACTGTTCATTCTGTGCTGACTGTGTTGCTGCGCAGCTGAGAGCAGTTTCTGGACTGATTCCATTCAAATGCTTTTCCTGTATGAAAGTGAGCAGTGAAAGCAACGATGGAGGCACCAATGTAAAGGGGATTGTGTGCTGAACAGGTCCAGCACCAGCTTTCAATCCTGGCTCTTCTGCTGTGGGAGTAGAGGCCAAACGTTCGTGCTGTACTCACTGTGCTGCTGGGCAGCTGAGAGACACCACCTGAGAATTTGGATTCAAATGGACTTTTCGGTATGAAACCGAGGAGAGTTTGCAATGATGGTGACACCGTTGCAAAGCTGACTGTGTGCTGGAGAGTCAGAGCACTAGCTTTCCCTGCTAATCCTTCTGCCGTGCGAGCAGATGCCACTGTTCATTCTGTGCTGACTGTGTTGCTGCCAGCAGAGAGCAGGCTCTGGACTGATTCCATTCAAATGCTTTTCTTGTATGGAAGTGAGCAGTGAAATCAGCGATGGAAGCACCAATGTAAAGGGGATTGTGTGCTGAACAGGTCCAGCACCAGGTTTCAATCCTACCTGTTCTGCTGTGGGTGCAGAAGCCAAACGTTCATGCTGTACTCACTGTGTTGCTGGGCAGTTGAGAGAGACCACCAGAGAATTTGGATTCAAATGGACTTTTAGGTATGAAACCGAGGAGAGACTGCAATGATGGTGACACCGTTGCAAAGCTGACTGTGTGCTGGAGAGGCAGAGTACTAGCTTTCCCTGCTGGTCCTTCTGCTGTGGGAGGAGATGCCACTGTTCATTCTGTGCTCACCGTGTTGCTGCCAGCAGAGAGCAGGCTCTGGACTGATTCCATTCAAATGCTTTTCCTGTATGAAAGTGAGCAGTGAAATCAGCGATGGAGGCACCAATGTAAAGGTGATTGTGTGCTGAACAGGTCCAGCACCAGCTTTCAATCCTGGCTCTTCTGCTGTGGGAGCAGAGGCCAAACGTTCGTGCTGTACTCACTGTGCGGCTGGGCAGCTGAGAGACACCACCTGAGAATTTGGATTCAAATGGACTTTTAGGTATGAAACCGAGGAGAGACTGCAATGATGATGACACCGTTGCAAAGCTGCTTGTGTGCTGAAGAGGCCCAGCACTAGCGTTCCCTGCTGGTCCTTCTGCTGTGGGAGCAGATGCCACTGTTCATTCTGTGCTGTGTTGCTGCGCAGCAGGGAGCAGCCTCTGGACTGATTCCATTCAAATGCTTTTCCTGTATGAATGTGAGCAGTGAAAGCAACGATGGAGGCACCAATGTAAAGGTGATTGTGTGCTGAACAGGTCCAGCACCAGGATTCAATCATGGCTCTTCTGCTGTGGGAGCAGACGCCAAAAGTTCGTGCTGTACTCACTGTGCTGCTGGGCAGCTGAGAGACACCACCTGAGAATTTGGATTCAAATGGACTTTTAGGTATGAAACCGAGGAGAGACTGCAATGATGGTGACACCGTTGCAAAGCTGATTGTGTGCTGGAGAGTCAGAGCACTAGCTTTCCCTGCTGATCCTTCTGCCGTGGGAGCAGATGCCACTCTTCATTCTCTGCTGATTGCGTTGCTGCGCAGCACAGAGCAGCCTCTGGACTGATTCCATTCAAATGCTTTTCCTGTATGAATGTGAGCAGTGAAAGCAACGATGGAGGCACCAATGTAAAGGTGATTGTGTGCTGAACAGGTCCAGCACCAGCTTTCAATCCTGGCTCTTCTGCTGTGGGAGCAGAGGCCAAACGTTCGTGCTGTACTCACTGTGCGGCTGGGCAGCTGAGAGACACCACCTGAGAATTTGGATTCAAATGGACTTTTAGGTATGAAACCGAGGAGAGACTGCAATGATGATGACACCGTTGCAAAGCTGCTTGTGTGCTGAAGAGGCCCAGCACTAGCGTTCCCTGCTGGTCCTTCTGCTGTGGGAGCAGATGCCACTGTTCATTCTGTGCTGTGTTGCTGCGCAGCAGGGAGCAGCCTCTGGACTGATTCCATTCAAATGTTTTTCCTGTATGAATGTGAGCAGTGAAAGCAACGATGGAGGCACCAATGTAAAGGTGATTGTGTGCTGAACAGGTCCAGCACCAGGATTCAATCCTGGCTCTTCTGCTGTGGGAGCAGAGGCCAAACGTTCGTGCTGTACTCACTTGCTGCTGGGCAGCTGAGAGACACCACCTGAGAATTTGGATTCAAATGGACTTTTAGGTATGAAACCGAGGAGAGACTGCAATGATGGTGACACCGTTGCAAAGCTGCTTGTGTGCTGAAGAGGCCCAGCACTAGCTTTCCCTGCTGGTGTTTCTGCCGTGGGAGCAGATGCCACTGTTCATTCTGTGCTGACTGCGTTGCTGCGCAGCCGAGAGCAGGCTCTGGACTGATTCCATTCAAATGCTTTTCCTGTATGAAAGTGAGCAGTGAAATCAAGGATGCAGGCACCGGTGTAAAGGTGATTGTGTGCTGAAGAGGCCCAGCACCAGCTTTCAATCCTGGGTCTCCTGTGGTGGGAGCAGAGGCCAAAAGTTCGTGCTGTACTCACTGTGCTGCTGGGCAGCTGAGAGACACCACCTGAGAATTTGGGTTCAAATGGACTTTTAGGTATGAAACCGAGGAGAGACTGCAATGATGGTGACACCGTTGCAAAGCTGACTGTGTGCTGGAGAGTCAGAGCACTAGCTTTCCCTGCTGATCCTTCTGCCGTGGGAGCAGATGCCACTCTTCTTTCTCTGCTGATTGCGTTGCTGCGCAGCACAGAGCAGCCTCTGGACTGATTCCATTCAAATGCTTTTCCTGTATGAATGTGAGCAGTGAAAGCAACGATGGAGGCACCAATGTAAAGGTGATTGTGTGCTGAACAGGTCCAGCACCAGCTTTCAATCCTGGCTCTTCTGCTGTGGGAGCAGAGGCCAAACGTTCGTGCTGTACTCAATGTGCTGCTGGGCAGCTGAGAGACACCACCTGAGAATTTGGATTCAAATGGACTTCTAGGTATGAAACCGAGGAGAGACTGCAATGATGGTGACACCGTTGCAAAGCTGCTTGTGTGCTGAAGAGGCCCAGCACTAGCTTTCCCTGCTGGTCCTTCTGCTCTGGGAGCAGATGCCACTGTTCATTCTGTGTTGTGTTGCTGCGCAGCAGAGAGCAGGCTCTGGACTGATTCCATTCAAATGCTTTTCCTGAATGAAAGTGAGCAGTGAAAGCAATGATGGAGGAACCGATGTAAAGGTGATTGTGTGCTGAACAGGTCGAGCACCAGCTTTCAATCCTGGCTCTTCTGCTGTGGGAGCAGAGGCCAAACGTTCGTGCTGTACTCACTGTGCTGCTGGGCAGCTGAGAGTGACCACCTGAGAATTTGGATTCAAATGGACTTTTAGGGATGAAACAGAGGAGAGACTGTAATGATGGTGACACCGTTGCAAAGCTGATTGTGTGCTGAAGAGGCCCAGCACTAGCTTTCCCTGCTGGTCCTTCTGCTGTGAGAGTAGAGGCCAAACGTTTGTGCTGTACTCACTGTGCTGCTGGGCAGCTGAGAGACACCACCTGAGAATTTGGATTCAAATGGACTTTTAGGTATGAAACCGAGGAGAGACTGCAATGATGGTGACAGCGTTGCAAAGCTGATTGTGTGCTGGAGAGTCAGAGCGCTAGCTTTCCCTGCTGATCCTTCTGCCGTGGGAGAAGATGCCACTGTTTATTCTGTGCTGACTGTGTTGCTGCCAGCAGAGAGCAGGCTCTGGACTGATTCCATTCAAATGCTTTTCCTGTATGAATGTGAGCAGTGAAAGCAACGATGGAGGCACCAATGTAAAGGTGATTGTGTGCTGAACAGGTCCAGCACCAGCTTTCAATCCTGGCTCTTCTGCTGTGGGAGTAGAGGCCAAACGTTCGTGCTGTACTCACTGTGCTGCTGGGCAGCTGAGAGAGACCACCTGAGAATTTGGATTCAAATGGACTTTTAGGTATGAAACCGAGGAGAGACTGCAATGATGGTGACACCATTGCAAAGCTGCTTGTGTGCTGAAGAGGCCCAGCACTAGCTTTACCTGCTGGTCCTTCTGCTGTGGGAGCAGATGCCACTGTTCATTCTGTGCTGACTGTGTTGCTGCGCAGCTGAGAGCAGTTTCTGGACTGATTCCATTCAAATGCTTTTCCTGTATGAAAGTGAGCAGTGAAAGCAACGATGGAGGCACCAATGTAAAGGTGATTGTGTGCTGAACAGGTCCAGCACCAGCTTTCAATCCTGGCTCTTCTGCTGTGGGAGTAGAGGCCAAACGTTCGTGCTGTACTCACTGTGCTGCTGGGCAGCTGAGAGACACCACCTGAGAATTTGGATTCAAATGGACTTTTAGGTATGAAACCGAGGAGAGTTTGCAATGATGGTGACACCGTTGCAAAGCTGACTGTGTGCTGGAGAGTCAGAGCACTAGCTTTCCCTGCTGATCCTTCTGCCGTGGGAGCAGATGCCACTGTTCATTCTGTGCTGACTGTGTTGCTGCCAGCAGAGAACAGGCTCTGGACTGATTCCATTCAAATGCTTTTCTTGTATGGAAGTGAGCAGTGAAATCAGCGATGGAAGCACCAATGTAAAGGGGATTGTGTGCTGAACAGGTCCAGCACCAGGTTTCAATCCTACCTGTTCTGCTGTGGGTGCAGAAGCCAAACGTTCATGCTGTACTCACTGTGTTGCTGGGCAGTTGAGAGAGACCACCAGAGAATTTGGATTCAAATGGACTTTTAGGTATGAAACCGAGGAGAGACTGCAATGATGGTGACACCGTTGCAAAGCTGACTGTGTGCTGGAGAGGCAGAGTACTAGCTTTCCCTGCTGGTCCTTCTCCTGTGGGAGGAGATGCCACTGTTCATTCTGTGCTCACCGTGTTGCTGCCAGCAGAGAGCAGGCTCTGGACTGATTCCATTCAAATGCTTTTCCTGTATGAAAGTGAGCAGTGAAATCAGCGATGGAGGCACCAATGTAAAGGTGATTGTGTGCTGAACAGGTCCAGCACCAGCTTTCAATCCTGGCTCTTCTGCTGTGGGAGCAGAGGCCAAACGTTCGTGCTGTACTCACTGTGCGGCTGGGCAGCTGAGAGACACCACCTGAGAATTTGGATTGAAATGGACTTTTAGGTATGAAACCGAGGAGAGACTGCAATGATGATGACACCGTTGCAAAGCTGCTTGTGTGCTGAAGAGGCCCAGCACTAGCGTTCCCTGCTGGTCCTTCTGCTGTGGGAGCAGATGCCACTGTTCATTCTGTGCTGTGTTGCTGCGCAGCAGGGAGCAGGCTCTGGACTGATTCCATTCAAATGCTTTTCCTGTATGAATGTGAGCAGTGAAAGCAACGATGGAGGCACCAATGTAAAGGTGATTGTGTGCTGAACAGGGCCAGCACCAGGATTCAATCATGGCTCTTCTGCTGTGGGAGCAGACGCCAAAAGTTCGTGCTGTACTCACTGTGCTGCTGGGCAGCTGAGAGACACCACCTGAGAATTTGGATTCAAATGGACTTTTAGGTATGAAACCGAGGAGAGACTGCAATGATGGTGACACCGTTGCAAAGCTGATTGTGTGCTGGAGAGTCAGAGCACTAGCTTTCCCTGCTGATCCTTCTGCCGTGGGAGCAGATGCCACTCTTCATTCTCTGCTGATTGCGTTGCTGCGCAGCACAGAGCAGCCTCTGGACTGATTCCATTCAAATGCTTTTCCTGTATGAATGTGAGCAGTGAAAGCAACGATGGAGGCACCAATGTAAAGGTGATTGTGTGCTGAACAGGTCCAGCACCAGCTTTCAATCCTGGCTCTTCTGCTGTGGGAGCAGAGGACAAACGTTCGTGCTGTACTCACTGTGCGGCTGGGCAGCTGAGAGACACCACCTGAGAATTTGGATTCAAATGGACTTTTAGGTATGAAACCGAGGAGAGACTTCAATGATGATGACACCGTTGCAAAGCTGCTTGTGTGCTGAAGAGGCCCAGCACTAGCTTTCCCTGCTGGTCCTTCTGCTCTGGGAGCAGATGCCACTGTTCATTCTGTGTTGTGTTGCTGCGCAGCAGAGAGCAGGCTCTGGACTGATTCCATTCTAATGCTTTTCCTGAATGAAAGTGAGCAGTGAAAGCAATGATGGAGGAACCGATGTAAAGGTGATTGTGTGCTGAACTGGTCGAGCACCAGCTTTCAATCCTGGCTCTTCTACTGTGGGAGCAGAGGCCAAACGTTCGTGCTGTACTCACTGTGCTGCTGGGCAGCTGAGAGTGACCACCTGAGAATTTGGATTCAAATGGACTTTTAGGGATGAAACCGAGGAGAGACTGTAATGATGGTGACACCGTTGCAAAGCTGCTTGTGTGCTGAAGAGGCCCAGCACTAGCTTTCCCTGCTGGTCCTTCTGCTGTGGGAGTAGAGACCAAATGTTCGTGCTGTACTCACTGTGCTGCTGGGCAGCTGAGAGACACCACCTGAGAATTTGGATTCAAATGGACTTTTAGGTATGAAACCGAGGAGAGACTGCAATGATGGTGACACCATTGCAAAGCTGCTTGTGTGCTGAAGAGGCCCAGCACTAGCTTTACCTGCTGGTCCTTCTGCTGTCGGAGCAGATGCCACTGTTCATTCTGTGCTGACTGTGTTGCTGCGCAGCTGAGAGCAGTTTCTGGACTGATTCCATTCAAATGCTTTTCCTGTATGAAAATGAGCAGTGAAAGCAACGATGGAGGCACCAATGTAAAGGTGATTGTGTGCTGAACAGGTCCAGCACCAGCTTTCAATCCTGGCTCTTCTGCTGTGGGAGTAGAGGCCAAACGTTCGTGCTGTACTCACTGTGCTGCTGGGCAGCTGAGAGACACCACCTGAGAATTTGGATTCAAATGGACTTTTAGGTATGAAACCGAGGAGAGTTTGCAATGATGGTGACACCGTTGCAAAGCTGACTGTGTGCTGGAGAGTCAGAGCACTAGCTTTCCCTGCTGATCCTTCTGCCGTGGGAGCAGATGCAACTGTTCATTCTGTGCTGACTGTGTTGCTGCCAGCAGAGAGCAGGCTCTGGACTGATTCCATTCAAATGCTTTTCCTGTATGGTAGTGAGCAGTGAAATCAGCGATGGAAGCACCAATGTAAAGGTGCTTGTGTGCTGAACAGGTCCAGCACCAGGTTTCAATCCTACCTGTTCTGCTGTGGGTGCAGAAGCCAAACGTTCATGCTGTACTCACTGTGCTGCTGGGCAGTTGAGAGAGACCACCAGAGAATTTGGATTCAAATGGACTTTTAGGTATGAAACCGAGGAGAGACTGCAATGATGGTGACACCGTTGCAAAGCTGACTGTGTGCTGGAGAGGCAGAGCACTAGCTTTCCCAGCTAGTCCTTCTGCTGTGGGAGCAGATGCCACTGTTCATTTGTGCTCACCGTGTTGCTGCCAGCAGAGAGCAGGCTCTGGACTGATTCCATTCAAATGCTTTTCCTGTATGAAAGTGAGCAGTGAAATCAGCGATGGAGGCACCAATGTAAAGGTGATTGTGTGCTGAACAGGTCCAGCACCAGCTTTCAATCCTGGCTCTTCTGCTGTGGGAGCAGAGGCCAAACGTTCGTGCTGTACTCACTGTGCGGCTGGGCAGCTGAGAGACACCACCTGAGAATTTGGGTTCAAATGGAATTTTAGGTATGAAACCGAGGAGAGACTGCAATGATGGTGACACCGTTGCAAAGCTGCTTGTGTGCTGAAGAGGCCCAGCACTAGCGTTCCCTGCTGGTCCTTCTGCTGTGGGAGCAGATGCCACTGTTCATTCTGTGCTGTGTTGCTGCGCAGCAGGGAGCAGCCTCTGGACTGATTCCATTCAAATGTTTTTCCTGTATGAATGTGAGCAGTGAAAGCAACGATGGAGGCACCAATGTAAAGGTGATTGTGTGCTGAACAGGTCCAGCACCAGGATTCAATCCTGGCTCTTCTGCTGTGGGAGCAGAGGCCAAACGTTCGTGCTGTACTCACTGTGCTGCTGGGCAGCTGAGAGACACCACCTGAGAATTTGGATTCAAATGGACTTTTAGGTATGAAACCGAGGAGAGACTGCAATGATGGTGACACCGTTGCAAAGCTGCTTGTGTGCTGAAGAGGCCCAGCACTAGCTTTCCCTGCTGGTGTTTCTGCCGTGGGAGCAGATGCCACTGTTCATTCTGTGCTGACTGCGTTGCTGCGCAGCCGAGAGCAGGCTCTGGACTGATTCCATTCAAATGCTTTTCCTGTATGAAAGTGAGCAGTGAAAGCAACGATGCAGGCACCGGTGTAAAGGTGATTGTGTGCTGAAGAGGCCCAGCACCAGCTTTCAATCCTGGGTCTCCTGTGGTGGGAGCAGAGGCCAAAAGTTCGTGCTGTACTCACTGTGCTGCTGGGCAGCTGAGAGACACCACCTGAGAATTTGGATTCAAATGGACTTTTAGGTATGAAACCGAGGAGAGACTGCAATGATGGTGACACCGTTGCAAAGCTGACTGTGTGCTGGAGAGTCAGAGCACTAGCTTTCCCTGCTGATCCTTCTGCCGTGTGAGCAGATGCCACTGTTCATTCTGTGCTGACTGTGTTGCTGCCAGCAGAGAGCAGGCTGTGGACTGATTCCATTCAAATGCTTTTCCTGTATGGTAGTGAGCAGTGAAATCAGCGATGGAAGCACCAATGTAAAGGGGATTGTGTGCTGAACAGGTCCAGCACCAGGTTTCAATCCTACCTGTTCTGCTGTGGGTGCAGAAGCCAAACGTTCATGCTGTACTCACTGTGCTGCTGGGCAGTTGAGAGACACCACCAGAGAATTTGGATTCAAATGGACTTTTAGGTATGAAACCGAGGAGAGACTGCAATGATGGTGACACCGTTGCAAAGCTGACTGTGTGCTGGAGAGGCAGAGCACTAGCTTTCCCAGCTAGTCCTTCTGCTGTGGGAGCAGATGGCAGTGTTCATTTGTGCTCACCGTGTTGCTGCCAGCAGAGAGCAGGCTCTGGACTGATTCCATTCAAATGCTTTTCCTGTATGAAAGTGAGCAGTGAAATCAGCGATGGAGGCACCAATGTAAAGGTGATTGTGTGCTGAACAGGTCCAGCACCAGCTTTCAATCCTGGCTCTTCTGCTGTGGGAGCAGAGGCCAAACGTTCGTGCTGTACTCACTGTGCGGCTGGGCAGCTGAGAGACACCACCTGAGAATTTGGGTTCAAATGGACTTTTAGGTATGAAACCGAGGAGAGACTGCAATGATGGTGACACCGTTGCAAAGCTGCTTGTGTGCTGAAGAGGCCCAGCACTAGCGTTCCCTGCTGGTCCTTCTGCTGTCGGAGCAGATGCCACTGTTCATTCTGTGCTGTGTTGCTGCGCAGCAGGGAGCAGCCTCTGGACTGATTCCATTCAAATGTTTTTCCTGTATGAATGTGAGCAGTGAAAGCAACGATGGAGGCACCAATGTAAAGGTGATTGTGTGCTGAACAGGTCCAGCACCAGGATTCAATCCTGGCTCTTCTGCTGTGGGAGCAGAGGCCAAACGTTCGTGCTGTACTCACTGTGCTGCTGGGCAGCTGAGAGACACCACCTGAGAATTTGGATTCAAATGGACTTTTAGGTATGAAACCGAGGAGAGACTGCAATGATGGTGACACCGTTGCAAAGCTGCTTGTGTGCTGAAGAGGCCCAGCACTAGCTTTCCCTGCTGGTGTTTCTGCCGTGGGAGCAGATGCCACTGTTCATTCTGTGCTGACTGCGTTGCTGCGCAGCCGAGAGCAGGCTCTGGACTGATTCCATTCAAATGCTTTTCCTGAATGAAAGTGAGCAGTGAAAGCAATGATGGAGGAACCGATGTAAAGGTGATTGTGTGCTGAACAGGTCGAGCACCAGCTTTCAATCCTGGCTCTTCTGCTGTGGGAGCAGAGGCCAAACGTTCGTGCTGTACTCACTGTGCTGCTGGGCAGCTGAGAGTGACCACCTGAGAACTTGCATTCAAATGGACTTTTAGGGATGAAACCGAGGAGAGACTGTAATGATGGTGACACCGTTGCAAAGCTGCTTGTGTGCTGAAGAGGCCCAGCACTAGCTTTCCCTGCTGGTCCTTCTGCTGTGGGAGTAGAGGCCAAACGTTCGTGCTGTACTCACTGTGCTGCTGGGCAGCTGAGAGACACCACCTGAGAATTTGGATTCAAATGGACTTTTAGGTATGAAACCGAGGAGAGACTGCAATGTTGGTGACACCGTTGCAAAGCTGATTGTGTGCTGGAGAGTCAGAGCACTAGCTTTCCCTGCTGATCCTTCTGCCGTGGGAGAAGATGCCACTGTTTATTCTGTGCTGACTGTGTTGCTGCCAGCAGAGAGCAGGCTCTGGACTGATTCCATTCAAATGCTTTTCCTGTATGAATGTGAGCAGTGAAAGCAACGATGGAGGCACCAATGTAAAGGTGATTGTGTGCTGAACAGGTCCAGCACCAGCTTTCAATCCTGGCTCTTCTGCTGTGGGAGCAGAGGCCAAACGTTCGTGCTGTACTCACTGTGCTGCTGGGCAGCTGAGAGAGACCACCTGAGAATTTGGATTCAAATGGACTTTTAGGGATGAAACCGAGGAGAGACTGCAATGATGGTGACACCATTGCAAAGCTGACTGTGTGCTGGAGAGTCAGAGCACTAGCTTTCCCTGCTGATCCTTCTGCCGTGGGAGCAGATGCCACTGTTCATTCTGTGCTGACTGTGTTGCTGCCAGCAGAGAGCAGGCTCTGGACTGATTCCATTCCAATGCTTTTCCTGTATGGAAGTGAGCAGTGAAATCAGCGATGGAAGCACCAATTTAAAGGGGATTGTGTGCTGAACAGGTCCAGCACCAGCTTTCAATCCTACCTGTTCTGCTGTGGGTGCAGAAACCAAACGTTCATGCTGTACTCACTGTGCTGCTGGGCAGTTGAGAGAGACCACCAGAGAATTTGGATTCAAATGGACTTTTAGGTATGAAACCGAGGAGAGACTGCAATGATGGTGACACCGTTGCAAAGCTGACTGTGTGCAGGAGAGGCAGAGTACTAGCTTTCCCTGCTGGTCCTTCTGCTGTGATAGCAGATGCCACTGTTCATTCTGTGCTCACCGTGTTGCTGCCAGCAGAGAGCAGGCTCTGGACTGATTCCATTCAAATGCTTTTCCTGTATGAAAGTGAGCAGTGAAGTCAGCGATGGAGTCACCAATGTAAAGGTGATTGTGTGCTGAACAGGTCCAGCACCAGCTTTCAATCCTGGCTCTTCTGCTGTGGGAGCAGAGGCCAAACGTTCGTGCTGTACTCACTGTGCGGCTGGGCAGCTGAGAGACACCACCTGAGAATTTGGATTCAAATGGACTTTTAGGTATGAAACCGAGGAGAGACTGCAATGATGGTGACACCGTTGCAAAGCTGATTGTGTGCTGGAGAGTCAGAGCACTAGCTTTCCCTGCTGATCCTTCTGCCGTGGGAGCAGATGCCACTGTTCATTCTGTGCTGACTGTGTTGCTGCCTGCAGAGAGCAGGCTCTGGACTGATTCCATTCAAATGCTTTTCCTGTATGAATGTGAGCAGTGAAAGCAACGATGGCAGCACCAATGTAAAGGTGATTGTGTGCTGAACAGGTCCAGCACCAGCTTTCAATCCTGGCTCTTCTGCTGTGGGAGCAGAGGCCAAACGTTCGTGCTGTCCTCACTGTGCTGCTGGGCAGCTGAGAGTGACCACCTGAGAATTTGGATTCAAATGGACTTTTAGGTATGAAACCGAGGAGAGACTGCAATGATGGTGACACCGTTGCAAAGCTGCTTGTGTGCTGAAGAGGCCCAGCACTAGCTTTCCCTGCTGGTCCTTCTGCCCTGGGAGCAGATGCCACTGTTCATTCTGTGCTGTGTTGCTGCACAGCAGAGAGCAGGCTCTGGTCTGATTCCATTCAAATGCTTTTCCTGAATGAAAGTGAGCAGTGAAAGCAATGATGGAGGAACCGATGTAAAGGTGATTGTGTGCTGAACAGGTCGAGCACCAGCTTTCAATCCTGGCTCTTCTGCTGTGGGAGCAGAGGCCAAACGTTCGTGCTGTACTCACTGTGCTGCTGGGCAGCTGAGAGTGACCACCTGAGAATTTGGATTCAAATGGACTTTTAGCGATGAAACCGGGGAGAGACTGTAATGATGGTGACACCGTTGCAAAGCTGCTTGTGTGCTGAAGAGGCCCAGCACTAGCTTTCCCTGCTGGTCCTTCTGCTGTGCGAGTAGAGGCCAAACGTTCGTGCTGTACTCACTGTGCTGCTGGGCAGCTGAGAGTGACCACCTGAGAATTTGGATTCAAATGGACTTTTCGGTATGAAACCGAGGAGAGACTGCAATGTTGGTGACACCGTTGCAAAGCTGATTGTGTGCTGGAGAGTCAGAGCACTAGCTTTCCCTGCTGATCCTTCTGCCGTGGGAGAAGATGCCACTGTTTATTCTGTGCTGTGTTGCTGCCAGCAGAGAGCAGGCTCTGGACTGATTCCATTCAAATGCTTTTCCTGTATGAATGTGAGCAGTGAAAGCAACGATGGAGGCACCAATGTAAAGGTGATTGTGTGCTGAACAGGTCCAGCACCAGCTTTCAATCCTGGCTCTTCTGCTGTGGGAGTAGAGGCCAAACGTTCGTGCTGTACTCACTGTGCTGCTGGGCAGCTGAGAGACACCACCTGAGAATTTGGATTGAAATGCACTTTTAGGTATGAAACCGAGAAGAGACTGCAATGATGGTGACACCGTTGCAAAGCTGCTTGTGTGCTGAAGAGGCCCAGCACTAGCTTTCCCTGCTGATCCTTCTGCCGCGGGAGCAGACGCCACTGTTCATTCTGTGCTGACTGCGTTGCTGCGCAGCCGAGAGCAGGCTCTGGACTGATTCCATTCAAA
This sequence comes from Pezoporus flaviventris, assembly GCF_033815535.1. Lineage (NCBI taxonomy): Eukaryota > Metazoa > Chordata > Aves > Psittaciformes > Psittacidae > Pezoporus > Pezoporus flaviventris. Next base: position 91,994 of record NW_026893109.1, on the reverse strand, counting down.
TGCTTTTCCTGTATGAAAGTGAGCAGTGAAAGCAACGATGCAGGCACCGGTGTAAAGGTGATTGTGTGCTAAAGAGGCCCAGCACCAGCTTTCAATCCTGGGTCTCCTGTGGTGGGAGCAGAGGCCAAAATTTCGTGCTGTACTCACTGTGCTGCTGGGCAGCTGAGAGACACCACCTGAGAATTTGGATTCAAATGGACTTTTAGGTATGAAACCAAGGAGAGACTGCAATGATGGTGACACCGTTGCAAAGCTGCTTGTGTGCTGAAGAGGCCCAGCACTAGCTTTCCCTGCTGGTCCTTCTGCTGTGGGAGCAGATGCCACTGTTCATTCTGTGCTGACTGCGTTGCTGCGCAGCCGAGAGCAGGCTCTGGACTGATTCCATTCAAATGCTTTTCCTGTATGAAAGTGAGCAGTGAAAGCAACGATGCAGGCACCGGTGTAAAGGTGATTGTGTGCTGAAGAGGCCAAGCACCAGCTTTCAATCCTGGGTCTCCTGTGGTGGGAGCAGAGGCCAAAAGTTCGTGCTGTACTCACTGTGCTGCTGGGCAGCTGTGAGACACCACCTGAGAATTTGGATTCAAATGGACTTTTAGGTATGAAACCGAGGAGAGACTGCAATGTTGGTGACACCGTTGCAAAGCTGATTGTGTGCTGGAGAGTCAGAGCACTAGCTTTCCCTGCTGATCCTTCTGCCGTGGGAGCAGATGCCACTGTTCATTCTGTGCTGACTGTTGCTGCCAGCAGAGAGCAGGCTCTGGACTGATTCCATTCAAATGCTTTTCCTGTATGAATGTGAGCAGTGAAAGCAACGATGGAGGCACCAATGTAAAGGTGATTGTGTGCTGAACAGGTCAAGCACCAGCTTTCAATCCTGGCTCTTCTGCTGTGGGAGCAGAGGCCAAACGTTCGTGCTGTACTCACTGTGCTGCTGGGCAGCTGAGAGAGACCACCTGAGAATTTCGATTCAAATGGACTTTTAGGTATGAAACCGAGGATAGACTGCAATGATGGTGACGCCATTGCAAAGCTGCATGTGTGCTGAAGATGCCCAGCACTAGCTTTACCTGCTGGTCCTTCTGCTGTCGGAGCAGATGCCACTGTTCATTCTGTGCTGACTGTGTTGCTGCGCAGCTGAGAGCAGTTTCTGGACTGATTCCATTCAAATGCTTTTCCTGTATGAAAGTGAGCAGTGAAAGCAACGATGGAGGCACCAATGTAAAGGTGATTGTGTGCTGAACAGGTCCAGCACCAGCTTTCAATCCTGGCTCTTCTGCTGTGGGAGTATAGACCAAACGTTCGTGCTGTACTCACTGTGCTGCTGGGCAGCTGAGAGAGACCACCTGAGAATTTGGATTCAAATGGACTTTTAGGTATGAAACCGAGGACAGACTGCAATGATGGTGACACTGTTGCAAAGCTGCTTGTGTGCTGAAGAGGCCCAGCACTAGCTTTCCCTGCTGGTCCTTCTGCTGTGGGAGTAGAGGCCAAACGTTCGTGCTGTACTCACTGTGCTGCTGGGCAGCTGAGAGAGACCACCTGAGAATTTGGATTCAAATGGACTTTTAGGTATGAAACCGAGGAGAGACTGCAATGATGGTGACACCGTTGCAGAGCTGACTGTGTGCTGGAGAGTCAGAGCACTAGCTTTCCCTGCTGATCCTTCTGCCGTGGGAGCAGATGCCACTCTTCATTCTCTGCTGATTGCGTTGCTGCGCAGCACAGAGCAGCCTCTGGACTGATTCCATTCAAATGCTTTTCCTGTATGAATGTGAGCAGTGAAAGCAACGATGGAGGCACCAATGTAAAGGTGATTGTGTGCTGAACAGGTCCAGCACCAGCTTTCAATCCTGGCTCTTCTGCTGTGGGAGCAGAGGCCAAACGTTCGTGCTGTACTCACTGTGCTGCTGGGCAGCTGAGAGAGACCACCTGAGAATTTGGATTCAAATGGACTTTTAGGTATGAAACCGAGGAGAGACTGCAATGATGGTGACACCATTGCAAAGCTGCTTGTGTGCTGAAGAGGCCCAGCACTAGCTTTCCCTGCTGGTCCTTCTGCCCTGGGAGCACATGGCGCTGTTCATTCTGTGCTGTGTTGCTGCGCACCAGAGAGCAGGCTCTGGACTGATTCCATTCAAATGCTTTTCCTGTATGGAAGTGAGCAGTGAAATCAGCGATGGAGTCACCAATGTAAAGGTGATTGTGTGCTGAACAGGTCCAGCACCAGCTTTCAATCCTGGCTCTTCTGCTGTGGGAGCAGAGGCCAAACGTTCGTGCTGTACTCACTGTGCGGCTGGGCAGCTGAGAGACACCACCTGAGAATTTGGATTCAAATGGACTTTTAGGTATGAAACCGAGGAGAGACTGCAATGATGGTGACACCGTTGCAAAGCTGATTGTGTGCTGGAGAGTCAGAGCACTAGCTTTCCCTGCTGATCCTTCTGCCGTGGGAGCAGATGCCACTGTTCATTCTGTGCTGACTGTGTTGCTGCCAGCAGAGAGCAGGCTCTGGACTGATTCCATTCAAATGCTTTTCTTGTATGAATGTGAGCAGTGAAAGCAACGATGGCAGCACCAATGTAAAGGTGATTGTGTGCTGAACAGGTCCAGCACCAGCTTTCAATCCTGGCTCTTCTGCTGTGGGAGCAGAGGCCAAACGTTCGTGCTGTACTCACTGTGCTGCTGGGCAGTTGAGAGACACCACCTGAGAATTTGGATTCAAATGGACTTTTAGGTATGAAACCGAGGAGAGACTGCAATGATGGTGACACCGTTGCAAAGCTGCTTGTGTGCTGAAGAGGCCCAGCACTAGCTTTCCCTGCTGATCCTTCTGCCGTGGGAGCAGATGCCACTGTTCATTCTGTGCTGACTGTGTTGCTGCGCAGCTGAGAGCAGGCTCTGGACTGATTCCATTCAAATGCTTTTCCTGTATGAAAGTGAGCAGTGAAAGCAATGATGGAGGAACCGATGTAAAGGTGATTGTGTGCTGAACAGGTCGAGCACCAGCTTTCGATCCTGGCTCTTCTGCTGTGGGAGCAGAGGCCAAACGTTCGTGCTGTACTCACCGTGCTGCTGGGCAGCTGAGAGTGACCATATGAGAATTTGGATTCAAATGGACTTTTAGGGATGAAACCGAGGAGAGACTGCAATGATGGTGACACCATTGCAAAGCTGCATGTGTGCTGAAGAGGCCCAGCACTAGCTTTACCTGCTGGTCCTTCTGCTGTCGGAGCAGATGCCACTGTTCATTCTGTGCTGTGTTGCTGCGCAGCTGAGAGCAGGCTCTGGACTGATTCCATTCAAATGCTTTTCCTGTATGAAAGTGAGCAGTGAAAGCAACGATGGAGGCACCAATGTAAAGGTGATTGTGTGCTGAACAGGTCCAGCACCAGCTTTCAATCCTGGCTCTTCTGCTGTGGGAGCAGAGGCCAAACGTTCGTGCTGTACTCACTGTGCTGCTGGGCAGCTGAGAGACACCACCTGAGAATTTGGATTCAAATGGACTTTTAGGTATGAAACCGAGGAGAGACTGCAATGATGGTGACACCGTTGCAAAGCTGCTTGTGTGCTGAAGAGGCCCAGCACTAGCTTTCCCTGCTGGTCCTTCTGCCGTGGGAGCAGATGCCACTGTTCATTCTGTGCTGACTGCGTTGCTGCGCAGCCGAGAGCAGGCTCTGGACTGATTCCATTCAAATGCTTTTCCTGTATGAAAGTGAGCAGTGAAAGCAACGATGCAGGCACCGGTGTAAAGGTGATTGTGTGCTGAAGAGGCCCAGCACCAGCTTTCAATCCTGGGTCTCCTGTGGTGGGAGCAGAGGCCAAACGTTCGTGCTGTACTCACTGAGCTGCTGGGCCAGCTGAGAGAGACCACCTGAGAATTTGGATTCAAATGGACTTTTAGGGATGAAACCGAGGATAGACTGCAATGATGGTGACACCGTTGCAAAGCTGACTGTGTGCTGAAGAGGCCCAGCACTAGCTTTCCCTGCTGGTCCTTCTGCCCTGGGAGCAGATGCCACTCTTCATTCTGTGCTGATTGTGTTGATGTGCAGCCGAGAGCAGGCTCTGGACTGATTCCATTCAAATGCTTTTCCTGTATGGAAGTGAGCAGTGAAATCAGCGATGGAAGCACCAATGTAAAGGGGATTGTGTGCTGAACAGGTCCAGCACCAGCTTTCAATCCTACCTGTTCTGCTGTGGGTGCAGAAGCCAAACGTTCATGCTGTACTCACTGTGCTGCTGGGCAGTTGAGAGAGACCACCAGAGAATTTGGATTCAAATGGACTTTTAGGTATGAAACCGAGGAGAGACTGCAATGATGGTGACACCGTTGCAAAGCTGACTGTGTGCTGGAGAGGCAGAGCACTAGCTTTCCCTGCTAGTCCTTCTGCTGTGGGAGCAGATGCCACTGTTCATTCTGTGCTGACTGTGTTGCTACCAGCAGAGAGCAGGCTCTGGACTGATTCCATTCAAATGCTTTTCCTGTATGAAAGTGAGCAGTGGAATCAGCAACGGAGGCACCAATGTAAAGGTGATTGTGTGCTGAACAGGTCCAGCACCAGCTTTCAATCCTGGCTCTTCTGCTGTGGGAGCAGAGGCCAAACGTTCGTGCTGTACTCACTGTGCTGCTGGGCAGCTGAGAGAGACCACCTGAGAATTTGGATTCAAATGGACTTTTAGGTATGAAACCGAGGAGAGACAGCAATGATGGTGACACCATTGCAAAGCTGCTTGAGTCCTGAAGAGGCCCAGCACTAGCTTTCCCTGCTGCTGTTTCTGCCGTGGGAGCAGATGCCACTGTTCATTCTGTGCTGACTGTGTTGCTGCGCAGCTGAGAGCAGTTTCTGGACTGATTCCATTCAAATGCTTTTCCTGTATGAAAGTGAGCAGTGAAAGCAACGATGGAGGCACCAATGTAAAGGTGATTGTGTGCTGAACAGGTCCAGCACCAGCTTTCAATCCTGGCTCTTCTGCTGTGGGAGTAGAGGCCAAACGTTCGTGCTGTACTCACTGTGCTGCTGGGCAGCTGAGAGACACCACTTGAGAATTTGGATTCAAATGGACTTTTAGGTATGAAACCGAGGAGAGTTTGCAATGATGGTGACACCGTTGCAAAGCTGACTGTGTGCTGGAGAGTCAGAGCACTAGCTTTCCCTGCTGATCCTTCTGCCGTGGGAGCAGATGCCACTGTTCATTCTGTGCTGACTGTGTTGCTGCCAGCAGAGAGCAGGCTCTGGACTGATTCCATTCAAATGCTTTTCCTGTATGAAAGTGAGCAGTGAAAGCAACGATGGAAGCACCAATGTAAAGGTGATTGTGTGCTGGACAGGTCCAGCACCAGGTTTCAATCCTACCTGTTCTGCTGTGGGTGCAGAAGCCAAACGTTCATGCTGTACTCACTGTGCTGCTGGGCAGTTGAGAGAGACCACCAGAGAATTTGGATTGAAATGGACTTTTAGGTATGAAACCGAGGAGAGACTGCAATGATGGTGACACCGTTGCAAAGCTGACTGTGTGCTGGAGAGGCAGAGCACTAGCTTTCCCTGCTGGTCCTTCTGCCCTGGGAGCAGATGCCACTCTTCATTCTGTGCTGATTGTGTTGATGTGCAGCCGAGAGCAGGCTCTGGACTGATTCCATTCAAATGCTTTTCCTGTATGAAAGTGAGCAGTGAAAGCAACGATGGAGGCACCAATGTAAAGGTGATTGTGTGCTGAACAGGTCCAGCACCAGCTTTCAATCCTGGCTCTTCTGCTGTGGGAGTAGAGGCCAAACGTTCGTGCTGTACTCACTGTGCTGCTGGGCAGCTGAGAGACACCACCTGAGAATTTGGATTCAAATGGACTTTTAGGTATGAAACCGAGGAGAGACTGCAATGATGGTGACACCGTTGCAAAGTTGACTGTGTGCTGGAGAGTCAGAGCACTATCTTTCCCTGCTGATACTTCTGCCATGGGAGCAGATGCCACTGTTCATTCTGTGCTCACTGTGTTGATGCCAGCAGAGAGCAGAATCTGGACTGATTCCATTCAAATGCTTTTCCTGTATGAATGTGAGCAGTGAAAGCAACAATGGAGGCACCAGTGTAAAGGTGATTGTGTGCTGAACGTGTCCAGCACCAGCTTTCATTCCTGGCTCTTCTGCTGTGGGAGCAGAGGCCAAACGTTCGTGCTGTACTCACTGTGCTGCTGGGCAGCTGAGAGACACCACCTGAGAATTTGGATTCAAATGGACTTTTAGGTATGAAACCGAGGAGAGACTGCAATGATGATGACACCGTTGCAAAGCTGCTTGTGTGCTGAAGAGGCCCAGCACTAGCTTTCCCTGCTGGTCCTTCTGCTGTGGGAGCAGATGCCACTGTTCATTCTGGGCTGACTGCGTTGCTGCGCAGCCGAGAGAAGGCTCTGGACTGATTCCATTCAAATGCTTTTCCTGTATGAAAGTGAGCAGTGAAAGCAAGGATGCAGGCACTGGTGTAAAGGTGATTGTGTGCTGAAGAGGCCCAGCACCAGCTTTCAATCCTGGGTCTCCTGTGGTGGGAGCAGAGGCCAAAAGTTCGTGCTGTACTCACTGTGCTGCTGGGCAGCTGAGAGACACCACCTGAGAATTTGGATTCAAATGGAATTTTAGGTATGAAACCGAGGAGAGTTTGCTATGATGGTGACACCGTTGCAAAGCTGACTGTGTGCTGGAGAGTCAGAGCACTAGCTTTCCCTGCTGGTCCTTCTGCCGTGGGAGCAGATGCCACTGTTCATTCTGTGCTGACTGTGTTGCTGCCAGCAGAGAGCAGGCTCTGGACTGATTCCATTCAAATGCTTTTCCTGTATGGAAGTGAGCAGTGAAATCAGCGATGGAAGCACCAATGTAAAGGGGATTGTGTGCTGAACAAGCCCAGCACCAGCTTTCAATCCTGGCTCTTCTGCTGTGGGTGCAGAAGCCAAACGTTCATGCTGTACTCACTGTGCTGCTGGGCAGTTGAGAGAGACCACCAGAGAATTTGGATTGAAATGGACTTTTAGGTATGAAACCGAGGGAGAGACTGCAATGATGGTGACACCGTTGCAAAGCTGACTGTGTGCTGGAGAGGCAGAGTACTAGCTTTCCCTGCTGTCCTTCTGCTGTGGGAGCAGATGCCACTGTTCATTCTGTGCTCACCGTGTTGCTGCCAGCAGAGAGCAGGCTCTGGACTAATTCCATTCAAATGCTTTTCCTGTATGAAAGTGAGCAGTGAAATCAGCGATGGAGTCACCAATGTAAAGGTGATTGTGTGCTGAACAGGTCCAGCACCAGCTTTCAATCCTGGCTCTTCTGCTGTGGGAGCAGAGGCCAAACGTTCGTGCTGTACTCACTGTGCGGCTGGGCAGTTGAGAGACACCACCTGAGAATTTGGATTCAAATGGACTTTTAGGTATGAAACCGAGGAGAGTTTGCAACGATGGTGACACCGTTGCAAAGCTGACTGTGTGCTGGAGAGTCAGAGCACTAGCTTTCCCCGCTGATCCTTCTGCCGTGGGAGCAGATGCCACTGTTCATTCTGTGGCTGACTGTGTTGCTGCCAGCAGAGAGCAGGCTCTGGACTGATTCCATTCAAATGCTTTTCCTGTATGGAAGTGAGCAGTGAAATCAGCGATGGAAGCACCAATGTAAAGGGATTGTGTGCTGAACAGGCCCAGCACCAGCTTTCAATCCTGGCTCTTCTGCTGTGGGTGCAGAAGCCAACGTTCATGCTGTACTCACTGTGCTGCTGGGCAGTTGAGAGAGACCACCAGAGAATTTGGATTGAAATGGACTTTTAGGTATGAAACCGAGGAGAGACTGCAATGATGGTGAAACCGTTGCAAAGCTGCTTGTGTGCTGAAGAGGCCCAGCACTAGCTTTCCGTGCTGATCCTTCTGCTGTGGGAGCAGATGCCACTGTTCATTCTGTGCTGACTGCGTTGCTGCGCAGCCGAGACAGGCTCTGGACTGATTCCATTCAAAATGCTTTTCCTGTATGAAAGTGAGCAGTGAAAGCAACGATGCAGGCACCGGTGTAAAGGTGATTGTGTGCTGAAGAAGCCCAGCACCAGCTTTCAATCCTGGGTCTCCTGTGGTGGGAGCAGAAGCCAAAAGTTCGTGCTGTACTCACTGTGCTGCTTGGGCAGCTGAGAGACACCACCTGAGAATTTGGATTCAAATGGACTTTTAGGTATGAAACCGAGGAGAGACTGCAATGATGGTGACACCGTTGCAAAGCTGCTAGTGCTGAAGAGGCCCAGCACTAGCTTTCCCTGCTGGTCCTTCTGCTGTGGGAGCAGATGCCACTGTTCATTCTTTGCTGATTGTGTTGATGTGCAGCCGAGAGCAGGCTCTGGACTGATTCCATTCAAATGCTTTTCCTGTATGAATGTGAGCAGTGAAAGCAACGATGGAGGCACCAATGTAAAGGGGATTGTGTGCTGAACAGGTCCAGCACCAGGATTCAATCCTGGCTCTTCTGCTGTGGGAGCAGAGGCCAAAAGTTCGTGCTGTACTCACTGTGCTGCTGGGCAGCTGAGAGACAAAACCTGAGAATTTGGATTCAAATGGACTTTTAGGTATGAAACCGAGGAGAGACTGCAATGATGGTGACACCATTGAAAAGCTGATTGTGTGCTGGAGAGTCAGAGCACTAGCTTTCCCTGCTGATCCTTCTGCCGTGGGAGCAGATGCCACTGTTCGTTCTGTGCTGACTGTGTTGCTGCCAGCAGAGAGCAGGCTCTGGACGGATTCCATTCAAATGCTTTTCCTGTATGAGTGTTAGCAGTGAAAGCAACGATGGCAGCACCAATGTAAAGGTGATTGTGTGCTGAACAGGTCCAGCACCAGCTTTCAATCCTGGCTCTTCTGCTGTGGGAGCAGAGGCCAAACGTTCGTGCTGTACTCACTGTGCTGCTGGGCAGCTGAGAGAGACCACCTGAGAATTTGGATTCAAATGGACTTTTAGGGATGAAACCGAGGAGAGACTGCAATGATGGTGACACCGTTGCAAAGCTGCTTGTGTGCTGAAGAGGCCCAGCACTAGCTTTCCCTGCTGTTCCTTCTGCCCTGGGAGCAGATGCCACTGTTCATTCTGTGCTGACTGCGTTGCTGCGCAGCCGAGAGCAGGCTCTGGACTGATTCCATTCAAATGCTTTTCCTGTATGAAAGTGAGCAGTGAAAGCAACGATGCAGGCACCGGTGTAAAGGCGATTGTGTGCTGAAGAGGCCCAGCACCAGCTTTCAATCCTGGGTCTCCTGTGGTGGGAGCAGAGGCCAAAAGTTCGTGCTGTGCTCACTGTGCTGCTGGGCAGCTGAGAGACACCACCTGAGAATTTGGATTCAATTGGACTTTTAGGTATGAAACCGAGGAGAGACTGCAATGATGGTGACACCGTTGCAAAGCTGCTTGTGAGCTGGAGAGTCAGAGCACTAGCTTTCCCTGCTGGTCTTCTGCTGCGGGAGTAGAGGCCAAACGTTCGTGCTGTACTCACTGTGCTGCTGGGCAGCTGAGAGACACCACCTGAGAATTTGGATTCAAATGGACTTTTAGGTATGAAACCGAGGAGAGACTGCAATGATGGTGACACCGTTGCAAAGCTGATTGTGTGCTGGAGAGTCAGAGCACTAGTTTCCCTGCTGATCCTTCTGCCGTGGGAGAAGATGCCACTGTTCATTCTGTGCTGACTGTGTTGCTGACAGCAGAGAGCAGGCTCTGGACTGATTCCATTCAAATGCTTTTCCTGTATGAATGTGAGCAGTGAAAGCAACGATGGAGGCACCAATGTAAAGGTGATTGTGTGCTGAACAGGTCAAGCACCAGCATTCAATCCTGGCTCTTCTGCTGTGGGAGCAGAGGCCAAACCTTCGTGCTGTACTCACTGTGCTGCTGGGTAGCGGAGAGAGACCACCTGAGAATTTGGATTCAAATGGACTTTTAGGGATGAAACCGAGGAGAGACTGTAATGATGGTGACACCGTTGCAAAGAAGCTTGTGTGCTGAAGAGGCCCAGCACTAGCTTTCCCTGCTGGTCCTTCTGCTGTGGGAGTAGAGGCCAAACATTCGTGCTGTACTCACTGTGCGGCTGGGGCAGCTGAGAGACACCACCTGAGAATTTGGATTCAAATGGACTTTTAGGTATGAAACAGAGGAGAGACTGCAATGATGATGACACCGTTGCAAAGCTGCTTGTGTGCTGAAGGGGCCCAGCACTAGCTTTCCCTGCTGGTCCTTCTGCTGTGATAGAAGATGCCACTGTTCATTCTGTGCTGAGTGTGTTGCTGCGCAGCAGGAAGCAGCCTCTGGACTGATTCCATTCAAATGCTTTTCCTGTATGAATGTGAGCAGTGAAATCAGCGATGGAAGCACCAATGTAAAGGGGATTATGTGCTGAACAGGTCCAGCACCAGCTTTCAATCCTGGCTCTTCTGCTGTGGGTGCAGAAGCCAAACGTTCATGCTGTACTCACTGTGCTGCTGGGCAGTTGAGAGAGACCACCAGAGAATTTGGATTGAAATGGACTTTTAGGTATGAAACCGAGGAGAGACTGTAATGATGGTGACACCGTTGCAAAGCTGACTGTGTCCTGGAGAGGCAGAGTACTAGCTTTCCTGCTGGTCCTTCGGCTGTGGGAGCAGATGCCACTGTTCATTCTGTACTGACTGTGTTGCTGCCAGCAGAGAGCAGCCTCTGGACTGATTCCATTCAAATGCTTTTCCTGTATGAAAGTTAGCAGTGAAAGCAACGATGGAGGCACCAATGTAAAGGTGTTGTGTGCTGAACAGGTCGAGCACAAGCTTTGAATCCCAGCTCTTCCGCTGTGGGAGCAGAAGCCAAACGTTCGTGCTGTACTCACTGTGCTGCTGGGCAGCTGAGATAGACAACATGAGAATTTGGATTCAAATGGACTTTTAGGGATGAAACCGAGGAGAGACTGTAATGATGGTGACACCGTTGCAAAGCTGCTTGTGTGCTGAAGAGGCCCAGCACTAGCTTTCCCTGCTGGTCCTTCTGCTGTCGGAGCAGATGCCACTGTTCATTCTGTGCTGACTGTGTTGCTGCGCAGCAGGGAGCAGCCTCTGGACTGATTCCATTCAAATGCTTTTCCTGTATGAATGTGAGCAGTGAAAGGAACGATGGAGGCACCAATGTAAAGGTGATTGTGTGCTGAACAGGTCAAGCACCAGCTTTCAATCCTGGCTCTTCTGCTGTGGGAGCAGAGGCCAAACCTTCGTGCTGTACTCACTGTGCTGCCGGGTAGCGGAGAGAGACCACCTGATAATTTGGATTCAAATGGACTTTTAGGGATGAAACCAAGGAGAGACTGTAATGATGGTGACACCGTTGCAAAGAAGCTTGTGTGCTGAAGAGGCCCAGCACTAGCTTTCCCTGCTGGTCCTTCTGCTGTGGGAGTAGAGGCCAAACATTCGTGCTGTACTCACTGTGCTGCTGGGCAGCTGAGAGACACCACCTGAGAATTTGGATTCAAATGGACTTTTAGGTATGAAACCGAGGAGAGACTGCAATGATGATGACACCGTTGCAAAGCTGCTTGTGTGCTGAAGGGGCCCAGCACTAGCTTTCCCTGCTGGTCCTTCTGCTGTGATAGAAGATGCCACTGTTCATTCTGTGCTGAGTGTGTTGCTGCGCAGCAGGAAGCAGCCTCTGGACTGATTCCATTCAAATGCTTTTCCTGTATGAATGTGAGCAGTGAAATCAGCGATGGAAGCACCAATGTAAAGGGGATTGTGTGCTGAACAGGTCCAGCACCAGCTTTCAATCCTGGCTCTTCTTCTGTGGGTGCAGAAGCCAAACGTTCATGCTGTACTCACTGTGCTGCTGGGCAGTTGAGAGAGACCACCAGAGAATTTGGATTGAAATGGACTTTTAGGTATGAAACCGAGGAGAGACTGTAATTATGGTGACACCGTTGCAAAGCTGACTGTGTCCTGGAGAGGCAGAGTACTAGCTTTCCCTGCTGGTCCTTCGGCTGTGGGAGCAGATGCCACTGTTCATTCTGTGCTGACTGTGTTGCTGCCAGCAGAGAGCAGCCTCTGGACTGATTCCATTCAAATGCTTTTCCTGTATGAAAGTTAGCAGTGAAAGCAACGATGGAAGCATCAATGTAAAGGTGTTGTGTGCTGAACAGGTCGAGCACAAGCTTTCAATCCCAGCTCTTCTGCTGTGGGAGCAGAAGCCAAACGTTCGTGCTGTACTCACTGTGCTGCTGGGCAGCTGAGATAGACAACATGAGAATTTGGATTCAAATGGACTTTTAGGGATGAAACCGAGGAGAGACTGTAATGATGGTGACACCGTTGCAAAGCTGCTTGTGTGCTGAAGAGGCCCAGCACTAGCTTTCCCTGCTGGTCCTTCTGCTGTCGGAGCAGATGCCACTGTTCATTCTGTGCTGATTGTGTTGCTGCGCAGCAGGGAGCAGCCTCTGGACTGATTCCATTCAAATGCTTTTCCTGTACGAATGTGAGCAGTGAAAGGAACGATGGAGGCACCAATGTAAAGGTGATTGTGTGCTGAAGAGGCCCAGCACCAGCTTTCAATCCTGGGTCTCCTGTGGTGGGAGCAGAGGCCAAAAGTTCGTGCTGTACTCACTGTGCTGCTGGGCAGCTGAGAGACACCACCTGAGAATTTGGATTCAAATGGACTTATAGGTATGAAACCGAGGAGATACTGCAATGATGGTGACACCGTTGCAAAGCTGACTGTGTGCTGGAGATTCAGAGCACTAGCTTTCCCTGCTGATCCTTCTGCCGTGGGAGCAGATGCCACTCTTCATTCTCTGCTGATTGCGTTGCTGCGCAGCACAGAGCAGCCTCTGGACTGATTCCATTCAAATGCTTTTCCTGTATGAATGTGAGCAGTGAAAGCAACGATGGAGGCACCAATGTAAAGGTGATTGTGTGCTGAACAGGTCCAGCGCCAGCTTTCAATCCTGGCTCTTCTGCTGTGGGAGCAGAGGCCAAACGTTCGTGCTGTACTCACTGTGCTGCTGGGCAGCTGAGAGACACCACCTGAGAATTTGGATTCAAATGGACTTTTCGGTATGAAACCGAGGAGAGACTGCAATGATGGTGACACCGTTGCAAAGCTGCTTGTGTGCTGAAGAGGCCCAGCACTAGCTTTCCCTGCTGGTCATTCTGCTGTGGGAGCAGATGCCACTGTTCATTCTGTGCTGTGTTGCTGCGCAGCAGAGAGCAGGCTCTGGACTGATTCCATTCAAATGCTTTTCCTGAATGAAAGTGAGCAGTGAATGCAATGATGGAGGAACCGATGTAAAGGTGATTGTGTGCTGAACAGGTCCAGCACCAGCTTTCAATCCTGGCTCTTCTGCTGTGGGAGCAGAGGCCAAACCTTCGTGCTGTACTCACTGTGCTGCTGGGCAGCTGAGAGTGACCACCTGGGAATTTGGATTCAAATGGACTTTTAGGGATGAAACCGAGGAGAGACTGTAATGATGGTGACACCTTTGCAAAGCTGCTTGTGTGCTGAAGAGGCCCAGCACTAGCTTTCCCTGCTGGTCCTTCTGCTGTGGGAGTAGAGGCCAAACGTTCGTGCTGTACTCACTGTGCTGCTGGGCAGCTGAGAGACACCACCTCAGAATTTGGATTCAAATGGACTTTTAGGTATGAAACAGAGGAGAGACTGCAATGATGGTGACACCGTTGAAAAGCTGATTGTGTGCTGGAGAGTCAGAGCACTAGCTTTCCCTGCTGATCCTTCTGCCGTGGGAGCAGATGCCACTGTTCATTCTGTGCTGACTGTGTTGCTGCCAGCAGAGAGCAGGCTCTGCACTGATTCCATTCAAATGCTTTTCCTGTATGAATGTGAGCAGTGAAAGCAACGATGGAGGCACCAATGTAAAGGTGATTGTGTGCTGAACAGGTCAAGCACCAGCTTTCAATCCTACCTGTTCTGCTGTGGGAGCAGAGGCCAAACGTTCGTGCTGTACTCTCAGCTGGGCAGCTGAGAGAGACCACCTGAGAATTTGGATTCAAATGGACTTTTAGGTATGAAACCGAGCAGAGACTGCAATGATGGTGACACCGTTGCAAAGCTGACTGTGTGCTGGAGAGGCAGAGTACTAGCTTTCCCTGCTGGTCCTTCTGCTGTGCGAGCAGATGCCACTGTTCATTCTGTGCTGATTGTGTTGATGTGCAGCCGAGAGCAGGCTCTGGACTGATTCCATTCAAATGCTTTTTCTGTATGGAAGTGAGCAGTGAAGTCAGCGATGGAAGCACCAATGTAAAGGGGATTGTGTGCTGAACAGGCCCAGCACCAGCTTTCAATCCTACCTGTTCTGCTGTGGGTGCAGAAGCCAAACGTTCATGCTGTATTCACTGTGCTACTGGGCAGTGGAGAGAGACCACCAGAGAATTTGGATTCAAATGGACTTTTAGGTATGAAAACGAGGAGAGACTGCAATGATGGTGACACCGTTGCAAACCTGACTGTGTGCTAGAGAGGCAGAGTACTAGCTTTCCCTGCTGGTCCTTCTGCCGTGGGAGCAGATGCCACTGTTCATTCTGCGCTGACTGCGTTGCTGCGCAGCCGAGAGCAGGCTCTGGACTGATTCCATTCAAATGCTTTTCCTGTATGAAAGTGAGCAGTGAAAGCAACGATGCAGGCACCGGTGTAAAGGCGATTGTGTGCTGAAGAGGCCCAGCACCAGCTTTCAATCCTGGGTCTCCTGTGGTGGGAGCAGAGGCCAAAAGTTCGTGCTGTACTCACTGTGCTGCTTGGCATCTGAGAGAGACCACCTGGAAATTTGGATTCAAACGGACTTTTAGGTATGAAACCGAGGAGAGACTGCAATGATGGTGACACCGTTGCAAAGCTGCTTGTGTGCTGAAGAGGCCCAGCACTAGCTTTCCCTGCTGGTCCTTCTGCCCTGGGAGCAGATGCCACTGTTCATTCTGTGCTGTGTTGCTGCGCAGCAGAGAGCAGGCTCTGGACTTATTCCATTCAAATGCTTTTCCTGAATGAAAGTGAGCAGTGAAAGCAATGATGGAGGAACCGATGTAAAGGTGATTGTGTGCTGAACAGGTCGAGCAACAGCTTTCAATCCTGGCTCTTCTGCTGTGGGAGCAGAGGCCAAACGTTCGTGCTGTACTCACTGTGCGGCTGGGCAGCTGAGAGTTACCACCTGAGAATTTGGATTCAAATGGACTTTTAGGGATGAAACCGAGAAGAGACTGTAATGATGGTGACACCATTGCAAAGCTGCTTGTGTGCTGAAGAGGCCCAGCACTAGCTTTACCTGCTGGTCCTTCTGCTGTCGGAGCAGATGCCACTGTTCAATCTGTGCTGACTGTGTTGCTGCTCAGCTGACAGCAGTTTCTGGACTGATTCCATTCAAATGCTTTTCCTGTATGGAAGTGAGCAGTGAAATCAGCGATGGAAGCACCAATGTAAAGGGGATTGTGTGCTGAACAGGTCCAGCACCAGCTTTCAATCCTGGCTCTTCTGCTGTGGGTGCAGAAGCCAAACGTTCATGCTGTACTCACTGTGCTGCTGGGCAGTTGAGAGAGACCACCAGAGAATTTGGATTGAAATGGACTTTTAGGTATGAAACCGAGGAGAGACTGCAATGATGATGACACCGTTGCAAAGCTGACTGTGTGCTGGAGAGGCAGAGTACTAGCTTTCCCTGCTGGTCCTTCTGCTGTGGGAGCAGATGCCACTGTTCATTCTGTGCTCACCGTGTTGCTGCCAGCAGAGAGCAGGCTCTGGACTGATTCCATTCAAATGCTTTTCCTGTATGAAAGTGAGCAGTGAAATCAGCGATGGAGGCACCAATGTAAAGGTGATTGTGTGCTGAAGAGGCCCAGCACCAGCTTTCAATCCTGGGTCTCCTGTGGTGGGAGCAGAGGCCAAAAGTTCGTGCTGTACTCACTGTGCTGCTGGGCCGCTGAGAGACACCACCTGAGAATTTGGATTCAAATGGACTTATAGGTATGAAACCGAGGAGATACTGCAATGATGGTGACACCGTTGCAAAGCTGACTGTGTGCTGGAGAGTCAGAGCACTAGCTTTCCCTGCTGATCCTTCTGCCGTGGGAGCAGATGCCAGTCTTCATTCTCTGCTCACCGTGTTGCTGCCAGCAGAGAGCAGAATCTGGACTGATTCCATTCAAATGCTTTTCCTGTATGAATGTGAGCAGTGAAAGGAACGATGGAGGCACCAATGTAAAGGTGATTGTGTGCTGAACAGGTCCAGCACCAGCTTTCAATCCTGGCTCTTCTGCTGTGGGAGCAGAGGCCAAAAGTTCGTGCTGTACTCACTGTGCTGCTGGGCAGCTGAGAGACACCACCTGAGAATTTGGATTCAAATGGACTTTTAGGTATGAAACCGAGGAGATACTGCAATGATGGTGACACCGTTGCAAAGCTGACTGTGAGCTGGAGAGTCAGAGCACTAGCTTTCCCTGCTGGTCCTTCTGCCGTGGGAGCAGATGCCACTCTTCATTCTCTGCTGATTGCGTTGCTGCGCAGCACAGAGCAGCCTCTGGACTGATTCCATTCAAATGCTTTTCCTGTATGAATGTGAGCAGTGAAATCAACGATGGAGGCACCAATATAAAGGTGATTGTGTGCTGAACAGGTCCAGCACCAGCTTTCAATCCTGGCTCTTCTGCTGTGGGAGCAGAGGCCAAACGTTCGTGCTGTACTCACTGTGCTGCTGGGCAGCTGAGAGAGACCACCTGAGAATTTGGATTCAAATGGACTTTTAGGTATGAAACCGAGGAGAGACTGCAATGATGGTGACACCGTTGCAAAGCTGATTGTGTGCTGAAGAGGCCCAGCACTAGCTTTCCCTGCTGGTCCTTCTGCTGTCGGAGCAGATGCCACTGTTCATTCTGTGCTGACTGTGTTGCTGCGCAGCTGAGAGCAGGCTCTGGACTGATTCCATTCAAATGCTTTTCCTGTATGAAAGTGAGCAGTGAAAGCAACGATGAATGCACCAATGTAAAGGTGTTGTGTGCTGAACAGGTCCAGCACCAGCTTTCAATCCTGGCTCTTCTGCTGTGGGAGTAGAGGCCAAACGTTCTTGCTGTACTCACTGTGCTGCTGGGCAGCTGAGAGTGACCACCTGAGAATTTGGATTCAAATGGACTTTTAAGGGATGAAACCGAGGAGAGACTGCAATGATGGTGACACCGTTGCAAAGCTGCTTGTGTGCTGAAGAGGCCCAGCACTAGCTTTCCCTGCTGATCCTTCTGCCGTGGGAGCAGATGCCACTGTTCATTCTGTGCTGACTGTGTTGCTGCCAGCAGAGAGCAGGCTCTGGACTGATTCCATTCAAATGCTTTTCCTGTATGGAAGTGAGCAGTGAAATCAGCGATGGAAGCACCAATGTAAAGGGGATTGTGTGCTGAACAGGTCCAGCACCAGCTTTCAATCCTGGCTCTTCTGCTGTGGGTGCAGAAGCCAAACGTTCATGCTGTACTCACTGTGCTGCTGGGCAGTTGAGAGAGACCACCAGAGAATTTGGATTGAAATGGACTTTTAGGTATGAAACCGAGGAGAGACTGCAATGATGGTGACACCGTTGCAAAGCTGACTGTGTGCTGGAGAGGCAGAGTACTAGCTTTCCCTGCTGGTCCTTCTGCTGTGGGAGCAGATGCCACTGTTCATTCTGTGCTCACCGTGTTGCTGCCAGCAGAGAGCAGAATCTGGACTGATTCCATTCAAATGCTTTTCCTGTATGAAAGTGAGCAGTGAAATCAGCGATGGAGGCACCAATGTAAAGGTGATTGTGTGCTGAACAGGTCCAGCACCAGCTTTCAATCCTGGCTCTTCTGCTGTGGGAGCAGAGGCCAAACGTTCGTGCTGTACTCACTGTGCTGCTGGGCAGCTGAGAGACACCACCTGAGAATTTGGATTCAAATGGACTTTTAGGTATGAAACCGAGGAGAGACTGCAATGATGATGACACCGTTGCAAAGCTGCTTGTGTGCTGAAGTGGTCCAGCACTAGCTTTCCTTGCTGGTCCTTCTGCTGTGGGAGCAGATGCCACTGTTCATTCTGTGCTGACTGTGTTGCTGCGCAGCAGGGAGCAGCCTCTGGACTGATTCCATTCAAATGCTTTTCCTGTACGAATGTGAGCAGTGAAAGGAACGATGGAGGCACCAATGTAAAGGTGATTGTGTGCTGAAGAGGCCCAGCACCAGCTTTCAATCCTGGGTCTCCTGTGGTGGGAGCAGAGGCCAAAAGTTCGTGCTGTACTCACTGTGCTGCTGGGCAGCTGAGAGACACCACTTGAGAATTTGGATTCAAATGGACTTATAGGTATGAAACCGAGGAGATACTGCAATGATGGTGACACCGTTGCAAAGCTGATTGTGTGCTGGAGAGTCAGAGCACTAGCTTTCCCTGCTGATCCTTCTGCCGTGGGAGCAGATGCCACTCTTCATTCTCTGCTGATTGCGTTGCTGCGCAGCACAGAGCAGCCTCTGGACTGATTCCATTCAAATGCTTTTCCTGTATGAATGTGAGCAGTGAAAGCAACGATGGAGGCACCAATGTAAAGGTGATTGTGTGCTGAACAGGTCCAGCGCCAGCTTTCAATCCTGGCTCTTCTGCTGTGGGAGCAGAGGCCAAACGTTCGTGCTGTACTCACTGTGCTGCTGGGCAGCTGAGAGAGACCACCTGAGAATTTGGATTCAAATGGACTTTTAGGTATGAAACCGAGGAGAGACTGCAATGATGGTGACACCGTTGCAAAGCTGCTTGTGTGCTGAAGAGGCCCAGCACTAGCTTTCCCTGCTGGTCCTTCTGCTGTGGGAGCAGATGCCCCTGTTCATTCTGTGCTGACTGTGTTGCTGCCAGCAGAGAGCAGGCTCTGGACTGATTCCATTCAAATGCTTTTCCTGTATGGAAGTGAGCAGTGAAATCAGCGATGGAAGCACCAATGTAAAGGGGATTGTGTGCTGAACAGGCCCAGCACCAGCTTTCAATCCTGGCTCTTCTGCTGTGGGAGCAGAAGCCAAACGTTCGTGCTGTACTCACTGTGCTGCTGGGCAGTTGAGAGAGACCACCAGAGAATTTGGATTGAAATGGACTTTTAGGTATGAAACCGAGGAGAGACTGCAATGATGGTGACACCGTTGCAAAGCTGCTTGTGTGCTGAAGAGGCCCAGCACTAGCTTTCCCTGCTGGTCCTTCTGCTGTGGGAGCAGATGCCACTGTTCATTCTGTGCTGACTGTGTTGCTGCGCAGCAGGGAGCAGGCTCTGGACTGATTCCATTCAAATGCTTTTCCTGAATGAAAGTGAGCAGTGAATGCAATGATGGAGGAACCGATGTAAAGGTGATTGTGTGCTGAACAGGTCCAGCACCAGCTTTCAATCCTGGCTCTTCTGCTGTGGGAGCAGAGGCCAAACGTTCGTGCTGTACTCACTGTGCTGCTGGGCAGCTGAGAGTGACCACCTGGGAATTTGGATTCAAATGGACTTTTAGGGATGAAACCGAGGAGAGACTGTAATGATGGTGACACCGTTGCAAAGCTGCTTGTGTGCTGAAGAGGCCCAGCACTAGCTTTCCCTGCTGGTCCTTCTGCTGTGGGAGTAGAGGCCAAACGTTCGTGCTGTACTCACTGTGCTGCTGGGCAGCTGAGAGACACCACCTCAGAATTTGGATTCAAATGGACTTTTAGGTATGAAACCGAGGAGAGACTGCAATGATGGTGACACCGTTGCAAAGCTGATTGTGTGCTGGAGAGTCAGAGCACTAGCTTTCCCTGCTGATCCTTCTGCCGTGGGAGCAGATGCCACTGTTCATTCTGTGCTGACTGTGTTGCTGCCAGCAGAGAGCAGGCTCTGCACTGATTCCATTCAAATGCTTTTCCTGTATGAATGTGAGCAGTGAAAGCAACGATGGAGGCACCAATGTAAAGGTGATTGTGTGCTGAACAGGTCAAGCACCAGCTTTCAATCCTGGCTCTTCTGCTGTGGGAGCAGAGGCCAAACGTTCGTGCTGTACTCTCAGCTGGGCAGCTGAGAGAGACCACCTGAGAATTTGGATTCAAATGGACTTTTAGGTATGAAACCGAGGAGAGACTGCAATGATGGTGACACCGTTGCAAAGCTGACTGTGTGCTGGAGAGGCAGAGTACTAGCTTTCCCTGCTGGTCCTTCTGCTGTGCGAGCAGATGCCACTGTTCATTCTGTGCTGATTGTGTTGATGTGCAGCCGAGAGCAGGCTCTGGACTGATTCCATTCAAATGCTTTTCCTGTATGGAAGTGAGCAGTGAAGTCAGCGATGGAAGCACCAATGTAAAGGGGATTGTGTGCTGAACAGGTCCAGCACCAGCTTTCAATCCTGGCTCTTCTGCTGTGGGTGCAGAAGCCAAACGTTCATGCTGTATTCACTGTGCTGCTGGGCAGTGGAGAGAGACCACCAGAGAATTTGGATTCAAATGGACTTTTAGGTATGAAAACGAGGAGAGACTGCAATGATGGTGACACCGTTGCAAACCAGACTGTGTGCTAGAGAGGCAGAGTACTAGCTTTCCCTGCTGGTCCTTCTGCCGTGGGAGCAGATGCCACTGTTCATTCTGCGCTGACTGCGTTGCTGCGCAGCCGAGAGCAGGCTCTGGACTGATTCCATTCAAATGCTTTTCCTGTATGAAAGTGAGCAGTGAAGGCAACGATGCAGGCACCGGTGTAAAGGCGATTGTGTGCTGAAGAGGCCCAGCACCAGCTTTCAATCCTGGGTCTCCTGTGGTGGGAGCAGAGGCCAAAAGTTCGTGCTGTACTCACTGTGCTGCTGGGCAGCTGAGAGAGACCACCTGGAAATTTGGATTCAAACGGACTTTTAGTTATGAAACCGAGGAGAGACTGCAATGATGGTGACACCGTTGCAAAGCTGCTTGTGTGCTGAAGAGGCCCAGCACTAGCTTTACCTGCTGTTCCTTCTGCTGTCGGAGCAGATGCCACTGTTCAATCTGTGCTGACTGTGTTGCTGCTCAGCTGACAGCAGTTTCTGGACTGATTCCATTGAAATGCTTTTCCTGTATGGAAGTGAGCAGTGAAATCAGCGATGGAAGCACCAATGTAAAGGGGATTGTGTGCTGAACAGGTCCAGCACCAGCTTTCAATCCTGGCTCTTCTGCTGTGGGTGCAGAAGCCAAACGTTCATGCTGTACTCACTGTGCTGCTGGGCAGTTGAGAGAGACCACCAGAGAATTTGGATTGAAATGGACTTTTAGGTATGAAACCGAGGAGAGACTGCAATGATGATGACACCGTTGCAAAGCTGACTGTGTGCTGGAGAGGCAGAGTACTAGCTTTCCCTGCTGGTCCTTCTGCTGTGGGAGCAGATGCCACTGTTCATTCTGTGCTCACCGTGTTGCTGCCAGCAGAGAGCAGGCTCTGGACTGATTCCATTCAAATGCTTTTCCTGTATGAAAGTGAGCAGTGAAATCAGCGATGGAGGCACCAATGTAAAGGTGATTGTGTGCTGAAGAGGCCCAGCACCAGCTTTCAATCCTGGGTCTCCTGTGGTGGGAGCAGAGGCCAAAAGTTCGTGCTGTACTCACTGTGCTGCTGGGCCGCTGAGAGACACCACCTGAGAATTTGGATTCAAATGGACTTATAGGTATGAAACCGAGGAGATACTGCAATGATGGTGACACCGTTGCAAAGCTGACTGTGTGCTGGAGAGTCAGAGCACTAGCTTTCCCTGCTGATCCTTCTGCCGTGGGAGCAGATGACACTCTTCATTCTCTGCTGATTGCGTTGCTGCGCAGCACAGAGCAGCCTCTGGACTGATTCCATTCAAATGCTTTTCCTGTATGAATGTGAGCAGTGAAAGCAACGATGGAGGCACCAATGTAAAGGTGATTGTGTGCTGAACAGGTCCAGCACCAGCTTTCAATCCTGGCTCTTCTGCTGTGGGAGCAGAGGCCAAACGTTCGTGCTGCACTCACTGTGCTGCTGGGCAGCTGAGAGAGACCACCTGAGAATTTGGATTCAAATGGACTTTTCGGTATGAAACCGAGGAGAGACTGCAATGATGGTGACACCGTTGCAAAGCTGACTGTGAGCTGGAGAGTCAGAGCACTAGCTTTCCCTGCTGATCCTTCTGCCGTGGGAGAAGATGCCACTCTTCATTCTGTGCTGACTGCGTTGCTGCGCAGCACAGAGCAGGCTCTGGACTGATTCCATTCAAATGCTTTTCCTGTATGAATGTGAGCAGAGAAAGCAACGATGGAGGCACCAATGTAAAGGTGATTGTGTGCTGAACAGGTCCAGCACCAGCTTTCAATCCTGGCTCTTCTGCTGTGGGAGCAGAGGCCAAACGTTCGTGCTGCACTCACTGTGCTGCTGGGCAGCTGAGAGAGACCACCTGAGAATTTGGATTCAAATGGACTTTTCGGTATGAAACCGAGGAGAGACTGCAATGATGGTGACACCGTTGCAAAGCTGCTTGTGTGCTGAAGAGGCCCAGCACTAGCTTTCCCTGCTGGTCCTTCTGCTGTGGGAGCAGATGCCACTGTTCATTCTGTGCTGTGTTGCTGCGCAGCAGAGAGCAGGCTCTGGACTGATTCCATTCAAATGCTTTTCCTGAATGAGAGTGAGCAGTAAATGCAATGATGGAGGAACCGATGTAAAGGTGATTGTGTGCTGAAAAGGTCCAGCACCAGCTTTCAATCCTGGCTCTTCTGTTGTGGGAGCAGAGGCCAAACGTTCGTGCTGTACTCACTGTGCGGCTGGGCAGCTGAGAGACACCACCTGAGAATTTGGATTCAAATGGACTTTTAGGGATGAAACCGAGGAGAGACTGCAATGATGATGACACCGTTGCAAAGCTGCTTGTGTGCTGAAGAGGCCCAGCACTAGCTTTCCCTGCTGGTCCTTCTGCTGTGGGAGTAGAGGCCAAACGTTCGTGCTGTACTCACTGTGCTGCTGGGCAGCTGAGAGACACCACCTCAGAATTTGGATTCAAATGGACTTTTAGGTATGAAACCGAGGAGAGACTGCAATGATGGTGACACCGTTGCAAAGCTGATTGTGTGCTGGCGAGTCAGAGCACTAGCTTTCCCTGCTGATCCTTCTGCCGTGGGAGCAGATGCCACTGTTCATTCTGTGCTGACTGTGTTGCTGCCAGCAGAGAGGAGGCTCTGCACTGATTCCATTCAAATGCTTTTCCTCTATGAAAGTGAGCAGTGAAAGCAACGATGGAGGCACCAATGTAAAGGTGATTGTGTGCTGAACAGGTCCAGCACCAGCTTTCAATCCTGGCTCTTCTGCTGTGGGAGCAGAGGCCAAACGTTCGTGCTGTACTCTCAGCTGGGCAGCTGAGAGAGACCACCTGAGAATTTGGATTCAAATGGACTTTTAGGTATGAAACCGAGCAGAGACTGCAATGATGGTGACACCGTTGCAAAGCTGACTGTGTGCTGGAGAGGCAGAGTACTAGCTTTCCCTGCTGGTCCTTCTGCTGTGCGAGCAGATGCCACTGTTCATTCTGTGCTGATTGTGTTGATGTGCAGCCGAGAGCAGGGTCTGGACTGATTCCATTCAAATGCTTTTCCTGTATGGAAGTGAGCAGTGAAGTCAGCGATGGAAGCACCAATGTAAAGGGGATTGTGTGCTGAACAGGTCCAGCACCAGCTTTCAATCCTGGCTCTTCTGCTGTGGGTGCAGAAGCCAAACGTTCATGCTGTATTCACTGTGCTGCTGGGCAGTGGAGAGAGACCACCAGAGAATTTGGATTCAAATGGACTTTTAGGTATGAAAACGAGGAGAGTTTGCAATGACGGTGACACCGTTGCAAAGCTGACTGTGAGCTGGAGAGTCAGAGCACTAGCTTTCCCTGCTGATCCTTCTGCCGTGGGAGCAGATGCCACTCTTCATTCTCTGCTGATTGCGTTGCTGCGCAGCACAGAGCAGCCTCTGGACTGATTCCATTCAAATGCTTTTCCTGTATGAATGTGAGCAGTGAAAGCAACGATGGAGGCACCAATGTAAAGGTGATTGTGTGCTGAACAGGTCCAGCACCAGCTTTCAATCCTGGCTCTTCTGCTGTGGGAGCAGAGGCCAAACGTTCTTGCTGTACTCACTGTGCTGCTGGGCAGCTGAGAGTGACCACCTGACAATTTGGATTCAAATGGACTTTTAGGGATGAAACCGAGGAGAGACTGCAATGATGGTGACACCGTTGCAAACCTGACTGTGTGCTAGAGAGGCAGAGTACTAGCTTTCCCTGCTGGTCCTTCTGCCGTGGGAGCAGATGCCACTGTTCATTCTGCGCTGACTGCGTTGCTGCGCAGCCGAGAGCAGGCTCTGGACTGATTCCATTCAAATGCTTTTCCTGTATGAAAGTGAGCAGTGAAAGCAACGATGCAGGCACCCGTGTAAAGGCGATTCTGTGCTGAAGAGGCCCAGCACCAGCTTTCAATCCTGGGTCTCCTTTGGTTTGAGCAGAGGCCAAAAGTTCGTGCTGTACTCACTGTGCTGCTTGGCATCTGAGAGAGACCACCTGGAAATTTGGATTCAAACGGACTTTTAGGTATGAAACCGAGGAGAGACTGCAATGATGGTGACACCGTTGCAAAGCTGCTTGTGTGCTGAAGAGGCCCAGCACTAGCTTTCCCTGCTGGTCCTTCTGCCCTGGGAGCAGATGCCACTGTTCATTCTGTGCTGTGTTGCTGCGCAGCAGAGAGCAGGCTCTGGACTTATTCCATTCAAATGCTTTTCCTGAATGAAAGTGAGCAGTGAAAGCAATGATGGAGGAACCGATGTAAAGGTGATTGTGTGCTGAACAGGTCGAGCAACAGCTTTCAATCCTGGCTCTTCTGCTGTGGGAGCAGAGGCCAAACGTTCGTGCTGTACTCACTGTGCGGCTGGGCAGCTGAGAGACACCGCCTGAGAATTTGGATTCAAATGGACTTTTAGGTATGAAACCGAGGAGAGACTGCAATGATGATGACACCGTTGCAAAGCTGCTTGTGTGCTGAAGTGGCCCAGCACTAGCTTTCCCTGCTGGTCCTTCTGCTGTGGGAGCAGATGCCACTGTTCATTCTGTGCTGACTGTGTTGCTGCGCAGCAGGGAGCAGCCTCTGGACTGATTCCATTCAAATGCTTTTCCTGTATGAATGTGAGCAGTGAAAGGAACGATGGAGGCACCAATGTAAAGGTGATTGTGTGCTGAAGAGGCCCAGCACCAGCTTTCAATCCTGGGTCTCCTGTGGTGGGAGCAGAGGCCAAAGGTTCGTGCTGTACTCACTGTGCTGCTGGGCAGCTGAGAGACACCACCTGAGAATTTGGATTCAAATGGACTTTTAGGTATGAAACCGAGGAGAGTTTGCAATGATGGTGACACCGTTGCAAAGCTGACTGTGAGCTGGAGAGTCAGAGCACTAGCTTTCCCTGCTGATCCTTCTGCCGTGGGAGCAGATGCCACTCTTCATTCTCTGCTGATTGCGTTGCTGCGCAGCACAGAGCAGCCTCTGGACTGATTCCATTCAAATGCTTTTCCTGTATGAATGTGAGCAGTGAAAGCAACGATGGAGGCACCAATGTAAAGGTGATTGTGTGCTGAACAGGTCCAGCACCAGCTTTCAATCCTGGCTCTTCTGCTGTGGGAGCAGAGGCCAAACGTTCTTGCTGTACTCACTGTGCTGCTGGGCAGCTGAGAGTGACCACCTGACAATTTGGATTCAAATGGACTTTTAGGGATGAAACCGAGGAGAGACTGTAATGATGGTGACACCGTTGCAAAGCTGCTTGTGTGCTGCAGAGGCCCAGCACTAGCTTTCCCTGCTGATCCTTCTGCCGTGGGAGCAGATGCCACTGTTCATTCTGTGCTGACTCTGTTGCTGCCAGCAGAGAGCAGGCTCTGGACTGATTCCATTCAAATGCTTTTCCTGTATGGAAGTGAGCAGTGAAATCAGCGATGGAAGCACCAATGTAAAGGGGATTGTGTGCTGAACAGGTCCAGCACCAGCTTTCAATCCTGGCTCTTCTGCTGTGGGTGTAGAAGCCAAACGTTCATGCTGTACTCACTGTGCTGCTGGGCAGTTGAGAGAGACCACCAGAGAATTTGGATTGAAATGGACTTTTAGGTATGAAACCGAGGAGAGACTGCAATGATGGTGAAACCGTTGCAAAGCTGACTGTGTGCTGGAGAGTCAGAGCACTAGCTTTCCCTGCTGATCCTTCTGCCGTGGGAGCAGATGCCACTGTTCATTCTGTGCTGAATGTGTTGCTGCCAGCAGAGAGCAGGCTCTGGACTGATTCCATTCAAATGCTTTTCCTGTATGGAAGTGAGCAGTGAAATCAGCGATGGAAGCACCAATGTAAAGGGGATTGTGTGCTGAATAGGCCCAGCACCAGCTTTCAATCCTGGCTCTTCTGCTGTGGGTGCAGAAGCCAAACGTTCATGCTGTACTCACTGTGCTGCTGGGCAGTTGAGAGAGACCACCAGAGAATTTGGATTGAAATGGACTTTTAGGTATGAAACCGAGGAGAGACTGCAATGATGGTGACACTGTTGCAAAGCTGACTGTGTGCTGGAGAGGCAGAGTACTAGCTTTTCCTGCTGGTCCTTCTGCTGTGGGAGCAGATGCCACTGTTCATTCTGTGCTCACCGTGTTGCTGCCAGCACAGAGCAGGCTCTGGACTGATTCCATTCAAATGCTTTTCCTGTATGGAAGTGAGCAGTGAAATCAGCGATGGAAGCACCAATGTAAAGGGGATTGTGTGCTGAACAGGCCCAGCACCAGCTTTCAATCCTACCTGTTCTGCTGTGGGTGCAGAAGCCAAACGTTCATGCTGTACTCACTGTGCTGCTGGGCAGTTGAGAGAGACCACCAGAGAATTTGGATTGAAATGGACTTTTAGGTATGAAACCGAGGAGAGACTGCAATGATGGTGAAACCGTTGCAAAGCTGCTTGTGTGCTGAAGAGGCCCAGCACTAGCTTTCCCTACTGGTCCTTCTGCCGTGGGTGCAGATGCCACTGTTCATTCTGGGCTGACTGCGTTGCTGCGCAGCCGAGACAGGCTCTGGACTGATTCCATTCAAATGCTTTTCCTGTATGAAAGTGAGCAGTGAAAGGAAAAATGCAGGCACCGGTGTAAAGCTGATTGTGTGCTGAAGAGGCCCAGCACCAGCTTTCAATCCTGGGTCTCCTGTGGTGGGAGCAGAAGCCAAAAGTTCGTGCTGTACTCACTGTGCTGCTGGGCAGCTGAGAGACACCACCTGAGAATTTGGATTCAAATGGACTTTTAGGTATGAAACCGAGGAGAGTTTGCAATGATGGTGACACCGTTGCAAAGCTGACTGTGTGCTGGAGAGTCAGAGCACTAGCTTTCCCTTCTGATCCTTCTGCCGTGGGAGCAGATGCCACTGTTCATTCTGTGCTGACTGTGTTGCTGCCAGCAGAGAGCAGGCTCTGGACTGATTCCATTCAAATGCTTTTCCTTTATGGAAGTGAGCAGTGAAATCAGCGATGGAAGCACCAATGTAAAGGGGATTGTGTGCTGAACAGGCCCAGCACCAGCTTTCAATCCTGGCTCTTCTGCTGTGGGTGCAGAAGCCAAACGTTCATGCTGTACTCACTGTGCTGCTGGGCAGTTGAGAGAGACCACCTGAGAATTTGGATTGAAATGGACTTTTAGGTATGAAACCGAGGAGAGACTGCAATGATGGTGACACCGTTGCAAAGCTGACTGTGTGCTGGAGAGGCAGAGTACTAGCTTTCCCTGCTGGTCCTTCTGCTGTGGGAGCAGATGCCACTGTTCATTCTGTGCTCACCGTGTTGCTGCCAGCAGAGAGCAGGCTCTGGACTGATTCCATTCAAATGCTTTTCCTCTATGAAAGTGAGCAGTGAAATCAGCGATGGAGTCACCAATGTAAAGGTGATTGTGTGCTGAACAGGTCCAGCACCAGCTTTCAATCCTGGCTCTTCTGCTGTGGGAGCAGAGGCCAAACGTTCATGCTGTACTCACTGTGCGGCTGGGCAGTTGAGAGACACCACCTGAGAATTTGGATTCAAATGGACTTTTAGGTATGAAACCGAGGAGAGTTTGCAACGATGGTGACACCGTTGCAAAGCTGACTGTGTGCTGGAGAGTCAGAGCACTAGCTTTCCCTGCTGATCCTTCTGCCGTGGGAGCAGATGCCACTGTTCATTCTGTGCTCACTGTGTTGCTGCCAGCAGAGAGCAGGCTCTGGACTGATTCCATTCAAATGCTTTTCCTGTATGAAAGTGAGCAGTGAAAGCAAGGATGCAGGCACCGGTGTAAAGCTCATTGTGTGCTGAAGAGGCCCAGCACCAGCTTTCAATCCTGGGTCTTCTGCTGTGGGAGCAGAGGGCAAAAGTTCGTGCTGTACTCACTGTGCTGCTGGGCAGCTGAGAGACACCACCAGAGAATTTGGATTCAAATGGACTTTTAGGTATGAAACCGAGGAGAGTTTGCAATGATGGTGACACCGTTGCAAAGCTGACTGTGTGCTGGAGAGTCAGAGCACTAGCTTTCCCTGCTGATCCTTCTGCTGTGGGAGCAGATGCCACTGTTCATTCTGTGCTCACTGTGTTGCTGCCAGCAGAGAGCAGGCTCTGGACTGATTCCATTCAAATGCTTTTCCTGTATGGAAGTGAGCAGTGAAATCAGCGATGGAAGCACCAATGTAAAGGGGATTGTGTGCTGAACAGGTCCAGCACCAGCTTTCAATCCTGGCTCTTCTGCTGTGGGAGCAGAGGCCAAACGTTCGTGCTGTACTCACTGTGCTGCTGGTCAGCTGAGAGACACCACCTGAGAATTTGGATTCAAATGGACTTTTAGGTATGAAACCGAGGAGAGTTTGCAATGATGGTGACACCGTTGCAAAGCTGACTGTGAGCTGGAGAGTCAGAGCACTAGCTTTCCCTGCTGGTCCTTCTGCCGTGGGAGCAGATGCCACTCTTCATTCTCGGCTGATTGCGTTGCTGCGCAGCACAGAGCAGCCTCTGGACTGATTCCATTCAAATGCTTTTCCTGTATGAAAGTGAGCAGTGAAATCAGCGATGGAGTCACCAATGTAAAGGTGATTGTGTGCTGAACAGGTCCAGCACCAGCTTTCAATCCTGGCTCTTCTGCTGTGGGAGCAGAGGCCAAACGTTCCTGCTGTACTCACTGTGCGGCTGGGCAGTTGAGAGACACCACCTGAGAATTTGGATTCAAATGGAATTTAGGTATGAAACCGAGGAGAGACTGCAATGATGGTGACCACGTTGCAAAGCTGCTTGTGTGCTGAAGAGGCCCAGCACTAGCTTTCCCTGCTGGTCCTTCTGCCGTGGGTGCAGATGCCACTGTTCATTCTGTGCTGACTGCGTTGCTGCGCAGGTGAGACAGGCTCTGGACTGATTCCATTCAAATGCTTTTCCTGTATGAAAGTGAGCAGTGAAAGCAAAGATGCAGGCACCGGTGTAAAGGTGATTGTGTGCTGAACAGGCCCAGCACCAGCTTTCAATCCTGGGTCTCCTGTGGTGGGAGCAGAAGCCAAAAGTTCATGCTGTACTCACTGTGCTGCTGGGCAGTTGAGAGAGACCACCAGAGAATTTGGATTGAAATGGACTTTTAGGTATGAAACCGAGGAGAGACTGCAATGATGGTGACACCGTTGCAAAGCTGACTGTGTGCTGGAGAGGCAGAGTACTAGCTTTCCCTGCTGGTCCTTCTGCCGTGGGAGCAGATGCCACTGTTCATTCTGTGCTGAATGTGTTGCTGCCAGCAGAGAGCAGGCTCTGGACTGATTCCATTCAAATGCTTTTCCTGTATGAAAGTGAGCAGTGAAATCAGCGATGGAGTCACCAATGTAAAGGTGATTGTGTGCTGAACAGGTCCAGCACCAGCTTTCAATCCTGGCTCTTCTGCTGTGGGAGCAGAGGCCAAACGTTCATGCTGTACTCACTGTGCGGCTGGGCAGTTGAGAGACACCACCTGAGAATTTGGATTCAAATGGACTTTTAGGGATGAAACCGAGGAGAGACTGCAACGATGGTGACACCGTTGCAAAGCTGACTGTGTGCTGGAGAGTCAGAGCACTAGCTTTCCCTGCTGATTTTTCTGCCGTGGGAGCAGATGCCACTCTTCATTCTCTGCTGATTGCGTTGCTGCGCAGCACAGAGCAGCCTCTGGACTGATTCCATTCAAATGCTTTTCCTGTATGAATGTGAGCAGTGAAAGCAACGATGGAGGCACCAATGTAAAGGTGATTGTGTGCTGAACAGGTCCAGCACCAGCTTTCAATCCTGGCTCTTCTGCTGTGGGAGCAGAGGGCAAACGTTCGTGCTGTACTCACTGTGCTGCTGGGCAGCTGAGAGAGACCACCTGAGAATTTGGATTCAAATGGACTTTTAGGTATGAAACCGAGGAGAGACTGCAATGATGGTGACACCGTTGCAAAGCTGCTTGTGTGCTGAAGAGGCCCAGCACTAGCTTTCCCTGCTGGTCCTTCTGCTGTGGGAGCAGATGCCCCTGTTCATTCTGTGCTGACTGTGTTGCTGCCAGCAGAGAGCAGGCTCTGGACTGATTTCATTCAAATGCTTTTCCTGTATGGAAGTGAGCAGTGAAATCAGCGATGGATGCACCAATGTAAAGGGGATTGTGTGCTGAACAGGCCCAGCACCAGCTTTCAATCCTGGCTCTTCTGCTGTGGGAGCAGAAGCCAAACGTTCATGCTGTACTCACTGTGCTGCTGGGCAGTTGAGAGAGACCACCAGAGAATTTGGATTGAAATGGACTTTTAGGTATGAAACCGAGGAGAGACTGCAATGATGGTGACCCCGTTGCAAAGCTGCTTGTGTGCTGAAGAGGCCCAGCACTAGCTTTCCCTGCTGGTCCTTCTGGTGTGGGAGCAGATGCCACTGTTCATTCTGTGCTGACTGTGTTGCTGCGCAGCAGGGAGCAGGCTCTGGACTGATTCCATTCAAATTCTTTTCCTGTATGAAAGTGAGCAGTGAAAGGAACGATGGAGGCACCAATGTAAAGGTGATTGTGTGCCTAACAGGTCCAGCACCAGCTTTCAATCCTGGCTCTTCTGCTGTGGGAGCAGAGGCCAAACGTTCGTGCTGTACTCACTGTGCTGCTGGGCAGCTGAGAGAGACCACCTGAGAATTTGGATTCAAATGGACTTTTAGGTATGAAACCGAGGAGAGTTTGCAATGATGGTGACACCGTTGCAAAGCTGATTGTGTGCTGGAGAGTCAGAGCACTAGCTTTCCCTGCTGGTCCTTCTGCCCTGGGAGCAGATGCCACTGTTCATTCTGGGCTGACTGCGATGCTGCGCAGCCGAGAGAAGGCTCTGGACTGATTCCATTCAAATGCTTTTCCTGTATGAAAGTGAGCAGTGAAAGCAAGGATGCAGGCACCGGTGTAAAGCTGATTGTGTGCTGAAGAGGCCCAGCACCAGCTTTCAATCCTGGGTCTTCTGCTGTGGGAGCAGAGGGCAAAAGTTCGTGCTGTACTCACTGTGCTGCTGGGCAGCTGAGAGACACCACCAGAGAATTTGGATTCAAATGGACTTTTAGGTATGAAACCGAGGAGAGTTTGCAATGATGGTGACACCGTTGCAAAGCTGACTGTGTGCTGGAGAGTCAGAGCACTAGCTTTCCCTGCTGATCCTTCTGCCGTGGGAGCAGATGCCACTGTTCATTCTGTGCTCACTGTGTTGCTCCCAGCAGAGAGCAGGCTCTGGACTGATTCCATTCAAATGCTTTTCCTGTATGGAAGTGAGCAGTGAAATCAGCGATGGAAGCACCAATGTAAAGGGGATTTTGTGCTGAACAGGCCCAGCACCAGCTTTCAATCCTGGGTCTTCTGCTGTGGGTGCAGAAGCCAAACGTTCATGCTGTACTCACTGTGCTGCTGGGCAGTTGAGAGAGACCACCAGAGAATTTGGATTGAAATGGACTTTTAGGTATGAAACCGAGGAGAGACTGCAATGATGGTGAAACCGTTGCAAAGCTGCTTGTGTGCTGAAGAGGCCCAGCACTAGCTTTCCCTACTGGTCCTTCTGCTGTGGGAGCAGATGCCACTGTTCATTCTGTGCTGACTGCGTTGCTGCGCAGCCGAGACAGGCTCTGGACTGATTCCATTCAAATGCTTTTCCTGTATGAAAGTGAGCAGTGAAAGCAACGATGCAGGCACCGGTGTAAACGTGATTGTGTGCTGAACAGGTCCAGCACCAGCTTTCAATCCTGGCTCTTCTGCTGTGGGAGCAGAAGCCAAAAGTTCGTGCTGTACTCACTGTGCTGCTGGGCAGCTGAGAGACACCACCTGAGAATTTGGATTCAAATGGACTTATAGGTATGAAACCGAGGAGATACTGCAATGATGGTGACACCGTTGCAAAGCTGACTGTGTGCTGGAGAGTCAGAGCACTAGCATTCCCTGCTGATCCTTCTGCCGTGGGAGCAGATGCCACTCTTCATTCTCTGCTGATTGCGTTGCTGCGCAGCACAGAGCAGCCTCTGGACTGATTCCATTCAAATGCTTTTCCTGTATGAATGTGAGCAGTGAAAGCAACAATGGAGGCACCAATGTAAAGGTGATTGTGTGCTGAACAGGTCCAGCACCATCTTTCAATCCTGGCTCTTCTGCTGTGGGAGCAGAGGCCAAACGTTCGTGCTGTACTCACTGTGCGGCTGGGCAGCTGAGAGAGACCACCTGAGAATTTTGATTCAAATGGACTTTTCGGTATGAAACCGAGGAGAGACTGCAATGATGATGACACCGTTGCAAAGCTGCCTGTATGCTGAAGAGGCCCAGCACTAGCTTTCCCTGCTGGTCCTTCTGCTGTCGGAGCAGATGCCACTGTTCATTCTGTGCTGACTGTGTTGCTGCGCAGCAGGGAGCAGCCTCTGGACTGATTCCATTCAAATGCTTTTCCTGTATGAATGTGAGCAGTGAAAGGAACGATGGAGGCACCAATGTAAAGGTGATTGTGTGCTGAAGAGGCCCAGCACCAGCTTTCAATCCTGGGTCTCCTGTGGTGGGAGCAGAGGCCAAAAGTTCGTGCTGTACTCACTGTGCTGCTGGGCAGCTGAGAGACACCACCTGAGAATTTGGATTCAAATGGACTTATAGGTATGAAACCGAGGAGATACTGCAATGATGGTGACACCGTTGCAAACCTGACTGTGTGCTAGAGAGGCAGAGTACTAGCTTTCCCTGCTGGTCCTTCTGCCGTGGAAGCAGATGCCACTGTTCATTCTGCGCTGACTGCGTTGCTGCGCAGCCGAGAGCAGGCTCTGGACTGATTCCATTCAAATGCTTTTCCTGTATGAAAGTGAGCAGTGAAAGCAACGATGCAGGCACCGGTGTAAAGGCGATTCTGTGCTGAAGAGGCCCAGCACCAGCTTTCAATCCTGGGTCTCCTGTGGTGGGAGCAGAGGCCAAAAGTTCGTGCTGTACTCACTGTGCTGCTTGGCATCTGAGAGAGACCACCTGGAAATTTGGATTCAAACGGACTTTTAGGTATGAAACCGAGGAGAGACTGCAATGATGGTGACACCGTTGCAAAGCTGCTTGTGTGCTGAAGAGGCCCAGCACTAGCTTTCCCT
Source organism: Pezoporus flaviventris (assembly GCF_033815535.1). NCBI lineage: Eukaryota > Metazoa > Chordata > Aves > Psittaciformes > Psittacidae > Pezoporus > Pezoporus flaviventris. The sequence goes on along the minus strand of NW_026893109.1, from coordinate 58,431 downwards.
GCTGGTCCTTCTGCCCTGGGAGCAGATGCCACTGTTCATTCTGTGCTGTGTTGCTGCGCAGCAGAGAGCAGGCTCTGGACTTATTCCATTCAAATGCTTTCCTGAATGAAAGTGAGCAGTGAAAGCAATGATGGAGGAACCGATGTAAAGGTGATTGTGTGCTGAACAGGTCGAGCAACAGCTTTCAATCCTGGCTTTTCTGCTGTGGGAGCAGAGGCCAAACGTTCGTGCTGTACTCACTGTGCGGCTGGGCAGCTGAGAGTTACCACCTGAGAATTTGGATTGAAATGGACTTTTAGGGATGAAACCGAGGAGAGACTGTAATGATGGTGACACCATTGCAAAGCTGCTTGTGTGCTGAAGAGGCCCAGCACTAGCTTTACCTGCTGGTCCTTCTGCTGTCGGAGCAGATGCCACTGTTCAATCTGTGCTGACTGTGTTGCTGCTCAGCTGACAGCAGTTTCTGGACTGATTCCATTCAAATGCTTTTCCTGTATGGAAGTGAGCAGTGAAATCAGCGATGGAAGCACCAATGTAAAGGGGATTGTGTGCTGAACAGGTCCAGCACCATCTTTCAATCCTGGCTCTTCTGCTGTGGGTGCAGAAGCCAAACGTTCATGCTGTACTCACTGTGCTGCTGGGCAGTTGAGAGAGACCACCAGAGAATTTGGATTGAAATGGACTTTTAGGTATGAAACCGAGGAGAGACTGCAATGATGATGACACCGTTGCAAAGCTGACTGTGTGCTGGAGAGGCAGAGCACTAGCTTTCCCTGCTGGTCCTTCTGCTGTGGGAGCAGATGCCACTGTTCATTCTGTGCTCACCGTGTTGCTGCCAGCAGAGAGCAGGCTCTGGACTGATTCCATTCAAATGCTTTTCCTGTATGAAAGTGAGCAGTGAAATCAGCGATGGAGGCACCAATGTAAAGGTGATTGTGTGCTGAAGAGGCCCAGCACCAGCTTTCAATCCTGGGTCTCCTGTGGTGGGAGCAGAGGCCAAAAGTTCGTGCTGTACTCACTGTGCTGCTGGGCCGCTGAGAGACACCACCTGAGAATTTGGATTCAAATGGACTTATAGGTATGAAACCGAGGAGATACTGCAATGATGGTGACACCGTTGCAAAGCTGACTGTGTGCTGGAGAGTCAGAGCACTAGCTTTCCCTGCTGATCCTTCTGCCGTGGGAGCAGATGCCACTCTTCATTCTCTGCTCACTGTGTTGCTGCCAGCAGAGAGCAGAATCTGGACTGATTCCATTCAAATGCTTTTCCTGTATGAATGTGAGCAGTGAAAGGAACGATGGAGGCACCAATGTAAAGGTGATTGTGTGCTGAACAGGTCCAGCACAAGCTTTCAATCCCGGCTCTTCTGCTGTGGGAGCAGAGGCCAAAAGTTCGTGCTGTACTCACTGTGCTGCTGGGCAGCTGAGAGACACCACCTGAGAATTTGGATTCAAATGGACTTTTAGGTATGAAACCGAGGAGAGTTTGCAATGATGGTGACACCGTTGCAAAGCTGACTGTGAGCTGGAGAGTCAGAGCACTAGCTTTCCCTGCTGGTCCTTCTGCCGTGGGAGCAGATGCCACTCTTCATTCTCTGCTGATTGCGTTGCTGCGCAGCACAGAGCAGCCTCTGGACTGATTCCATTCAAATGCTTTTCCTGTATGAATGTGAGCAGTGAAAGCAACGATGGAGGCACCAATGTAAAGGTGATTGTGTGCTGAACAGGTCCAGCACCAGCTTTCAATCCTGGCTCTTCTGCTGTGGGAGCAGAGGCCAAACGTTCGTGCTGTACTCACTGTGCTGCTGGGCAGCTGAGAGAGACCACCTGAGAATTTGGATTCAAATGGACTTTTAGGTATGAAACCGAGGAGAGACTGCAATGATGGTGACACCGTTGCAAACCAGACTGTGTGCTGAAGAGGCCCAGCACTAGCTTTCCCTGCTGGTCCTTCTGCTGTCGGAGCAGATGGCACTGTTCATTCTGTGCTGACTGTGTTGCTGCGCAGCTGAGAGCAGTTTCTGGACTGATTCCATTCAAATGCTTTTCCTGTATGAAAGTGAGCAGTGAAAGCAACGATGGAGGCACCAATGTAAAGGTGATTGTGTGCTGAACAGGTCCAGCACCAGCTTTCAATCCTGGCTCTTCTGCTGTGGGAGTAGAGGCCAAACGTTCTTGCTGTACTCATAGTGCTGCTGGGCAGCTGAGAGTGACCACTTGACAATTTGGATTCAAATGGACTTTTAGGGATGAATCCGAGGAGAGACTGTAATGATGGTGACACCGTTGCAAAGCTGCTTGTGTGCTGAAGAGGCACAGCACTAGCTTTCCCTGCTGATCCTTCTGCCGTGGGAGCAGATGCCACTGTTCATTCTGTGCTGACTCTGTTGCTGCCAGCAGAGAGCAGGCTCTGGACTGATTCCATTCAAATGCTTTTCCTGTATGGAAGTGAGCAGTGAAATCAGCGATGGAAGCACAAATGTAAAGAGGATTGTGTGCTGAACAGGTCCAGCACCAGCTTTCAATCCTGGCTCTTCTGCTGTGGGTGCAGAAGCCAAACGTTCATGCTGTACTCACTGTGCTGCTGGGCAGTTGAGAGAGACCACCAGAGAATTTGGATTGAAATGGACTTTTAGGTATGAAACCGAGGAGAGACTGCAATGATGGTGACACCGTTGCAAAGCTGACTGTGTGCTGGAGAGGCAGAGTACTAGCTTTCCCTGCTGGTCCTTCTGCTGTGGGAGTAGATGCCACTATTCATTCTGTGCTCACCGTGTTGCTGCCAGCAGAGAGCAGGCTCTGGACTGATTCCATTCAAATGCTTTTCCTCTATGAAAGTGAGCAGTGAAATCAGCGATGGAGGCACCAATGTAAAGGTGATTGTGTGCTGAACAGGTCCAGCACCAGCTTTCAATCCTGGCTCTTCTGCTGTGGGAGCAGAGGCCAAACGTTCGTGCTGTACTCACTGTGCGGCTGGGCAGCTGAGAGACACCGCCTGAGAATTTGGATTCAAATGGACTTTTAGGTATGAAACCGAGGAGAGACTGCAATGATGGTGACACCGTTGCAAAGCTGCTTGTGTGCTGAAGTGGTCCAGCACTAGCTTTCCCTGCTGGTCCTTCTGCTGTGGGAGCAGATGCCATTGTTCATTCTGTGCTGACTGTGTTGCTGCGCAGCAGGGAGCAGCCTCTGCACTGATTCCATTCAAATGCTTTTCCTGTATGAATGTGAGAGGTGAAAGGAACGATGGAGGCAACAATGTAAAGGTGATTGTGTGCTGAGCAGGTCCAGCACCAGCTTTCAATCCTGGCTCTTCTGCTGTGGGAGCAGAGGCCAAACGTTCGTGCTGTACTCACTGTGCTGCTGGGCAGCTGAGAGAGACCACCTGAGAATTTGGATTGAAATGGACTTTTAGGTATGAAACCGAGGAGAGTTTGCAATGATGGTGACACCGTTGCAAAGCTGATTGTGTGCTGGAGAGTCAGAACACTAGCTTTCCCTGCTGGTCCTTCTGCCCTGGGAGCAGATGCCACTGTTCATTCTGTGCTCACTGTGTTGCTGCCAGCAGAGAGCAGGCTCTGGACTGATTCCATTCAAATGCTTTTCCTGTATGAAAGTGAGCAGTGAAAGCAAGGATGCAGGCACCGGTGTAAAGCTGATTGTGTGCTGAAGAGGCCCAGCACCAGCTTTCAATCCTGGGTCTCCTGTGGTGGGAGCAGAGGGCAAAAGTTCGTGCTGTACTTACTGTGCTGCTGGGCAGCTGAGCGACACCACCTGAGAATTTGGATTCAAATGGACTTTTAGGTATGAAACCGAGGAGAGTTTGCAACGATGGTGACACCGTTGCAAAGCTGACTGTGTGCTGGAGAGTCAGAGCACTAGCTTTCCCTGCTGATCCTTCTGCCGTGGGAGCAGATGCCACTGTTCATTCTGTGCTCACTGTGTTGCTGCCAGCAGAGAGCAGGCTCTGGACTGATTCCATTCAAATGCTTTTCCTGTTTGGAAGTGAGCAGTGAAATCAGCGATGGAAGCACCAATGTAAAGGGGATTGTGTGCTGAACAGGCCCAGCACCAGCTTTCAATCCTACCTGTTCTGCTGTAGGTGCAGAAGCCAAACGTTCATGCTGTACTCACTGTGCTGCTGGGCAGTTGAGAGAGACCACCAGAGAATTTGGATTGAAATGGACTTTTAGGTATGAAACCGAGGAGTGACTGCAATGATGGTGAAACCGTTGCAAAGCTGCTTGTGTGCTGAAGAGGCCCAGCACTAGCTTTCCCTACTGGTCCTTCTGCCCTGGGAGCAGATGCCACTGTTCATTCTGTGCTGACTGCGTTGCTGCGCAGCCGAGACAGGCTCTGGACTGATTCCATTCAAATGCTTTTCCTGTATGAATGTGAGCAGTGAAAGCAACGATGGGAGCACCAATGTAATGGTGATTGTGTGCTGAACAGGTCCAGCACCAGCTTTCAATCCTGGGTCTCCTGTGGTGGGAGCAGAAGCCAAAAGTTCGTGCTGTACTCACTGTGCTGCTGGGCAGCTGAGAGACACCACCTGAGAATTTGGATTCAAATGGACTTTTAGGTATGAAACCGAGGAGAGACTGCAATGATGGTGACACCGTTGCAAAGCTGCTTGAGTGCTGAAGAGGCCCAGCACTAGCTTTCCCTGCTGGTCCTTCTGCTGTGGGAGTAGAGGCCAAACGTTCGTGCTGTACTCACTGTGCTGCTGGGCAGCTGAGAGACACCACCTGAGAATTTGGATTCAAATGGACTTTTAGGTATGAAACCGAGGAGAGACTGCAATGATGATGACACCGTTGCAAAGCTGCTTGTGTGCTGAAGAGGCCCAGCACTAGCTTTCCCTGCTGGTCCTTCTGCTGTGATAGAAGATGCCACTGTTCATTCTGTGCTGAGTGTGTTGCTGCGCAGCAGGAAGCAGCCTCTGGACTGATTCCATTCAAATGCTTTTCCTGTATGAAAGTGAGCAGTGAAAGCAACGATGGAGGCACCAATGTAAAGGTGTTGTGTGCTGAACAGGTCGAGCACAAGCTTTCAATCCCAGCTCTTCTGCTGTGGGAGCAGAAGCCAAACGTTCGTGCTGTACTCACTGTGCTGCTGGGGAGCTGAGATAGACCACCTGAGAATTTGGATTCAAATGGACTTTTAGGGATGAAACCTAGGAGAGACTGTAATGATGGTGACACCGTTATAAAGCTGACTGTGTCCTGGAGAGGCAGAGTACTAGCTTTCCCTGCTGGTCCTTCTGCTGTGGGAGCAGATGCCACTGTTCATTCTGTGCTGACTGTGTTGCTACCAGCAGAGAGCAGCCTCTGGACTGATTCCATTCAAATGCTTTTCCTGTATGAAAGTTAGCAGTGAAAGCAACGATGGAGGCACCAATGTAAAGGTGTTGTGTGCTGAACAGGTCGAGCACAAGCTTTCAATCCCAGCTATTCTGCTGTGGGAGCAGAAGCCAAACGTTCGTGCTGTACTCACTGTGCTGCTGGGCAGCTGAGATAGACCACCTGAGAATTTGGATTCAAATGGACTTTTAGGGATGAAACCGAGGAGAGACTGTAATGATGGTGACACCGTTGCAAAGCTGACTGTGTGCTGGAGAGTCAGAGCACTAGCTTTCCCTGCTGATCCTTCTGCCGTGGGAGCAGATGCCACTGTTCATTCTGTGCTCACAGTGTTGCTCCCAGCAGAGAGCAGGCTCTGGACTGATTCCATTCAAATGCTTTTCCTGTATGGAAGTGAGCAGTGAAATCAGCGATGGAAGCACCAATGTAAAGGGGATTGTGTGCTGAACAGGCCCAGCACCAGCTTTCAATCCTACCTGTTCTGCTGTGGGTGCAGAAGCCAAACGTTCGTGCTGTACTCACTGTGCTGCTGGGCAGCTGAGAGAGACCACCTGAGCATTTGGATTCAAATGGACTTTTAGGTATGAAACCGAGGAGAGACTGCAATGATGGTGACACCGTTGCAAAGCTGCTTGTGTGCTGAAGAGGCCCAGCACTAGCTTTCCCTGCTGGTCCTTCTGCTGTCGGAGCAGATGCCACTGTTCATTCTGTGCTCACTGTGTTGCTGCGCAGCTGAGAGCAGTTTCTGTTCTGATTCCATTCAAATGCTTTTCCTGTATGAAAGTGAGCAGTGAAATCAGCGATGGAGGCACCAATGTAAAGGTGATTGTGCGCCTAACAGGTCCAGCACCAGCTTTCAATCCTGGCTCTTCTGCTGTGGGAGTAGAGGCCAAACGTTCTTGCTGTACTCACTGTGCTGCTGGGCACCTGAGAGTGACCACCTGACAATTTGGGTTCAAATGGACTTTTAGGTATGAAACCGAGGAGAGACTGCAATGATGGTGACACCGTTGCAAAGCTGCTTGTGTGCTGAAGAGGCCCAGGACTAGCTTTCCCTGCTGATCCTTCTGCCGTGGGAGCAGATGCCACTGTTCATTCTGTGCTCACAGTGTTGCTGCCAGCAGAGAGCAGGCTCTGGACTGATTCCATTCAAATGCTTTTCCTGTATGGAAGTGAGCAGTGAAATCAGCGATGGAAGCACCAATGTAAAGGGGATTGTGCGCTGAACAGGCCCAGCACCAGCTTTCAATCCTACCTGTTCTGCTGTGGGTGCAGAAGCCAAACGTTCGTGCTGTACTCACTGTGCTGCTGGGCAGCTGAGAGAGACCACCTGAGCATTTGGATTCAAATGGACTTTTAGGTATGAAACCGAGGAGAGACTGCAATGATGGTGACACCGTTGCAAAGCTGCTTGTGTGCTGAAGAGACCCAGCACTAGCTTTCCCTCCTGGTCCTTCTGCTGTCGGAGCAGATGCCACTGTTCATTCTGTGCTCACTGTGTTGCTGCGCAGCTGAGAGCAGTTTCTGTTCTGATTCCATTCAAATGCTTTTCCTGTATGAAAGTGAGCAGTGAAAGCAACGATGGAGGCACCAATGTAAAGGTGATTGTGTGCCTAACAGGTCCAGCACCAGCTTTCAATCCTGGCTCTTCTGCTGTGGGAGTAGAGGCCAAACGTTCTTGCTGTACTCACTGTGCTGCTGAGCAGCTGAGAGTGACCACCTGACAATTTGGGTTCAAATGGACTTTTAGGTATGAAACCGAGGAGAGACTGCAATGATGGTGACACCGTTGCAAAGCTGCTTGTGTGCTGAAGAGGCCCAGCACTAGCTTTCCCTGCTGGTCCTTCTGCTGTCGGAGCAGATGCCACTGTTCATTCTGTGCTCACTGTGTTGCTGCGCAGCTGAGAGCAGTTTCTGTTCTGATTCCATTCAAATGCTTTTCCTGTATGAAAGTGAGCAGTGAAATCAGCGATGGAGGCACCAATGTAAAGGTGATTGTGTGCTCAACAGGCCCAGCACCAGCTTTCAATCCTGGCTCTTCTGCTGTGGGTGCAAAATCCAAACGTTCATGCTGTACGCACTGTGCTGCTGGGCAGTTGAGAGAGACCACCTGAGAATTTGGATTGAAATGGACTTTTAGGTATGAAACCGAGGAGAGACTGCAATGATGGTGACACCGTTGCAAAGCTGACTGTGTGCTGGAGAGTCAGAGCACTAGCTTTCCCTGCTGATCCTTCTGCCGTGGGAGCAGATGCCACTCTTCATTCTCTGCTCACTGTGTTGCTGCCAGCAGAGAGCAGAATCTGGACTGATTCCATTCAAATGCTTTTCCTGTATGAATGTGAGCAGTGATAGCAACGATGGAGGCACCAATGTAAAGGTGATTGTGTGCTGAACAGGTCCAGCACCAGCTTTCAATCCCGGCTCTTCTGCTGTGGGAGTAGAGGCCAAAAGTTCGTGCTGTACTCACTGTGCTGCTGGGCAGCTGAGAGTCACCACCTGAGAATTTGGATTCAAATGGACTTTTAGGTAATAAACCGAGGAGAGTTTGCAATGATGGTGACACCGTTGCAAAGCTGACTGTGAGCTGGAGAGTCAGAGCACTAGCTTTCCCTGCTGGTCCTTCTGCCGTGGGAGCAGATGCCACTCTTCATTCTCTGCTGATTGCGTTGCTGCGCAGCACAGAGCAGCCTCTGGACTGATTCCATTCAAATGCTTTTCCTGTATGAATGTGAGCAGTGAAAGCAACGATGGAGGCACCAATGTAAAGGTGATTGTGTGCTGAACAGGTCCAGCACCAGCTTTCAATCCTGGCTCTTCTGCTGTGGGAGCAGAGGCCAAACGTTCGTGCTGTACTCACTGTGCTGCTGGGCAGCTGAGAGAGACCACCTGAGAATTTGGATTCAAATGGACTTTTAGGTATGAAACCGAGGAGAGACTGCAATGATGGTGACACCGTTGCAAACCAGACTGTGTGCTGAAGAGGCCCAGCACTAGCTTTCCCTGCTGGTCCTTCTGCTGTCGGAGCAGATGGCACTGTTCATTCTGTGCTGACTGTGTTGCTGCGCAGCTGAGAGCAGTTTCTGGACTGATTCCATTCAAATGCTTTTCCTGTATGAAAGTGAGCAGTGAAAGCAACGATGGAGGCACCAATGTAAAGGTGATTGTGTGCTGAACAGGTCCAGCACCAGCTTTCAATCCTGGCTCTTCTGCTGTGGGAGTAGAGGCCAAACGTTCTTGCTGTACTCATAGTGCTGCTGGGCAGCTGAGAGTGACCACTTGACAATTTGGATTCAAATGGACTTTTAGGGATGAAACCGAGGAGAGACTGTAATGATGGTGACACCGTTGCAAAGCTGCTTGTGTGCTGAAGAGGCACAGCACTAGCTTTCCCTGCTGATCCTTCTGCCGTGGGAGCAGATGCCACTGTTCATTCTGTGCTGACTCTGTTGCTGCCAGCAGAGAGCAGGCTCTGGACTGATTCCATTCAAATGCTTTTCCTGTATGGAAGTGAGCAGTGAAATCAGCGATGGAAGCACAAATGTAAAGAGGATTGTGTGCTGAACAGGTCCAGCACCAGCTTTCAATCCTGGCTCTTCTGCTGTGGGTGCAGAAGCCAAACGTTCATGCTGTACTCACTGTGCTGCTGGGCAGTTGAGAGAGACCACCAGAGAATTTGGATTGAAATGGACTTTTAGGTATGAAACCGAGGAGAGACTGCAATGATGGTGACACCGTTGCAAAGCTGACTGTGTGCTGGAGAGGCAGAGTACTAGCTTTCCCTGCTGGTCCTTCTGCTGTGGGAGTAGATGCCACTATTCATTCTGTGCTCACCGTGTTGCTGCCAGCAGAGAGCAGGCTCTGGACTGATTCCATTCAAATGCTTTTCCTCTATGAAAGTGAGCAGTGAAATCAGCGATGGAGGCACCAATGTAAAGGTGATTGTGTGCTGAACAGGTCCAGCACCAGCTTTCAATCCTGGCTCTTCTGCTGTGGGAGCAGAGGCCAAACGTTCGTGCTGTACTCACTGTGCGGCTGGGCAGCTGAGAGACACCGCCTGAGAATTTGGATTCAAATGGACTTTTAGGTATGAAACCGAGGAGAGACTGCAATGATGGTGACACCGTTGCAAAGCTGCTTGTGTGCTGAGGTGGTCCAGCACTAGCTTTCCCTGCTGGTCCTTCTGCTGTGGGAGCAGATGCCATTGTTCATTCTGTGCTGACTGTGTTGCTGCGCAGCAGGGAGCAGCCTCTGGACTGATTCCATTCAAATGCTTTTCCTGTATGAATGTGAGAGGTGAAAGGAACGATGGAGGCAACAATGTAAAGGTGATTGTGTGCTGAGCAGGTCCAGCACCAGCTTTCAATCCTGGCTCTTCTGCTGTGGGAGCAGAGGCCAAACGTTCGTGCTGTACTCACTGTGCTGCTGGGCAGCTGAGAGAGACCACCTGAGAATTTGGATTGAAATGGACTTTTAGGTATGAAACCGAGGAGAGTTTGCAATGATGGTGACACCGTTGCAAAGCTGATTGTGTGCTGGAGAGTCAGAACACTAGCTTTCCCTGCTGGTCCTTCTGCCCTGGGAGCAGATGCCACTGTTCATTCTGTGCTCACTGTGTTGCTGCCAGCAGAGAGCAGGCTCTGGACTGATTCCATTCAAATGCTTTTCCTGTATGAAAGTGAGCAGTGAAAGCAAGGATGCAGGCACCGGTGTAAAGCTGATTGTGTGCTGAAGAGGCCCAGCACCAGCTTTCAATCCTGGGTCTCCTGTGGTGGGAGCAGAGGGCAAAAGTTCGTGCTGTACTTACTGTGCTGCTGGGCAGCTGAGCGACACCACCTGAGAATTTGGATTCAAATGGACTTTTAGGTATGAAACCGAGGAGAGTTTGCAACGATGGTGACACCGTTGCAAAGCTGACTGTGTGCTGGAGCGTCAGAGCACTAGCTTTCCCTGCTGATCCTTCTGCCGTGGGAGCAGATGCCACTGTTCATTCTGTGCTCACTGTGTTGCTGCCAGCAGAGAGCAGGCTCTGGACTGATTCCATTCAAATGCTTTTCCTGTTTGGAAGTGAGCAGTGAAATCAGCGATGGAAGCACCAATGTAAAGGGGATTGTGTGCTGAACAGGCCCAGCACCAGCTTTCAATCCTACCTGTTCTGCTGTAGGTGCAGAAGCCAAACGTTCATGCTGTACTCACTGTGCTGCTGGGCAGTTGAGAGAGACCACCAGAGAATTTGGATTGAAATGGACTTTTAGGTATGAAACCGAGGAGTGACTGCAATGATGGTGAAACCGTTGCAAAGCTGCTTGTGTGCTGAAGAGGCCCAGCACTAGCTTTCCCTACTGGTCCTTCTGCCCTGGGAGCAGATGCCACTGTTCATTCTGTGCTGACTGCGTTGCTGCGCAGCCGAGACAGGCTCTGGACTGATTCCATTCAAATGCTTTTCCTGTATGAATGTGAGCAGTGAAAGCAACGATGGGAGCACCAATGTAATGGTGATTGTGTGCTGAACAGGTCCAGCACCAGCTTTCAATCCTGGGTCTCCTGTGGTGGGAGCAGAAGCCAAAAGTTCGTGCTGTACTCACTGTGCTGCTGGGCAGCTGAGAGACACCACCTGAGAATTTGGATTCAAATGGACTTTTAGGTATGAAACCGAGGAGAGACTGCAATGATGGTGACACCGTTGCAAAGCTGCTTGAGTGCTGAAGAGGCCCAGCACTAGCTTTCCCTGCTGGTCCTTCTGCTGTGGGAGTAGAGGCCAAACGTTCGTGCTGTACTCACTGTGCTGCTGGGCAGCTGAGAGACACCACCTGAGAATTTGGATTCAAATGGACTTTTAGGTATGAAACCGAGGAGAGACTGCAATGATGATGACACCGTTGCAAAGCTGCTTGTGTGCTGAAGAGGCCCAGCACTAGCTTTCCCTGCTGGTCCTTCTGCTGTGATAGAAGATGCCACTGTTCATTCTGTGCTGAGTGTGTTGCTGCGCAGCAGGAAGCAGCCTCTGGACTGATTCCATTCAAATGCTTTTCCTGTATGAAAGTGAGCAGTGAAAGCAACGATGGAGGCACCAATGTAAAGGTGTTGTGTGCTGAACAGGTCGAGCACAAGCTTTCAATCCCAGCTCTTCTGCTGTGGGAGCAGAAGCCAAACGTTCGTGCTGTACTCACTGTGCTGCTGGGGAGCTGAGATAGACCACCTGAGAATTTGGATTCAAATGGACTTTTAGGGATGAAACCTAGGAGAGACTGTAATGATGGTGACACCGTTATAAAGCTGACTGTGTCCTGGAGAGGCAGAGTACTAGCTTTCCCTGCTGGTCCTTCTGCTGTGGGAGCAGATGCCACTGTTCATTCTGTGCTGACTGTGTTGCTACCAGCAGAGAGCAGCCTCTGGACTGATTCCATTCAAATGCTTTTCCTGTATGAAAGTTAGCAGTGAAAGCAACGATGGAGGCACCAATGTAAAGGTGTTGTGTGCTGAACAGGTCGAGCACAAGCTTTCAATCCCAGCTATTCTGCTGTGGGAGCAGAAGCCAAACGTTCGTGCTGTACTCACTGTGCTGCTGGGCAGCTGAGATAGACCACCTGAGAATTTGGATTCAAATGGACTTTTAGGGATGAAACCGAGGAGAGACTGTAATGATGGTGACACCGTTGCAAAGCTGACTGTGTGCTGGAGAGTCAGAGCACTAGCTTTCCCTGCTGATCCTTCTGCCGTGGGAGCAGATGCCACTGTTCATTCTGTGCTCACAGTGTTGCTCCCAGCAGAGAGCAGGCTCTGGACTGATTCCATTCAAATGCTTTTCCTGTATGGAAGTGAGCAGTGAAATCAGCGATGGAAGCACCAATGTAAAGGGGATTGTGTGCTGAACAGGCCCAGCACCAGCTTTCAATCCTACCTGTTCTGCTGTGGGTGCAGAAGCCAAACGTTCGTGCTGTACTCACTGTGCTGCTGGGCAGCTGAGAGAGACCACCTGAGCATTTGGATTCAAATGGACTTTTAGGTATGAAACCGAGGAGAGACTGCAATGATGGTGACACCGTTGCAAAGCTGCTTGTGTGCTGAAGAGGCCCAGCACTAGCTTTCCCTGCTGGTCCTTCTGCTGTCGGAGCAGATGCCACTGTTCATTCTGTGCTCACTGTGTTGCTGCGCAGCTGAGAGCAGTTTCTGTTCTGATTCCATTCAAATGCTTTTCCTGTATGAAAGTGAGCAGTGAAATCAGCGATGGAGGCACCAATGTAAAGGTGATTGTGTGCCTAACAGGTCCAGCACCAGCTTTCAATCCTGGCTCTTCTGCTGTGGGAGTAGAGGCCAAACGTTCTTGCTGTACTCACTGTGCTGCTGGGCACCTGAGAGTGACCACCTGACAATTTGGGTTCAAATGGACTTTTAGGTATGAAACCGAGGAGAGACTGCAATGATGGTGACACCGTTGCAAAGCTGCTTGTGTGCTGAAGAGGCCCAGGACTAGCTTTCCCTGCTGATCCTTCTGCCGTGGGAGCAGATGCCACTGTTCATTCTGTGCTCACAGTGTTGCTGCCAGCAGAGAGCAGGCTCTGGACTGATTCCATTCAAATGCTTTTCCTGTATGGAAGTGAGCAGTGAAATCAGCGATGGAAGCACCAATGTAAAGGGGATTGTGCGCTGAACAGGCCCAGCACCAGCTTTCAATCCTACCTGTTCTGCTGTGGGTGCAGAAGCCAAACGTTCGTGCTGTACTCACTGTGCTGCTGGGCAGCTGAGAGAGACCACCTGAGCATTTGGATTCAAATGGACTTTTAGGTATGAAACCGAGGAGAGACTGCAATGATGGTGACACCGTTGCAAAGCTGCTTGTGTGCTGAAGAGGCCCAGCACTAGCTTTCCCTCCTGGTCCTTCTGCTGTCGGAGCAGATGCCACTGTTCATTCTGTGCTCACTGTGTTGCTGCGCAGCTGAGAGCAGTTTCTGTTCTGATTCCATTCAAATGCTTTTCCTGTATGAAAGTGAGCAGTGAAAGCAACGATGGAGGCACCAATGTAAAGGTGATTGTGTGCCTAACAGGTCCAGCACCAGCTTTCAATCCTGGCTCTTCTGCTGTGGGAGTAGAGGCCAAACGTTCTTGCTGTACTCACTGTGCTGCTGGGCAGCTGAGAGTGACCACCTGACAATTTGGGTTCAAATGGACTTTTAGGTATGAAACCGAGGAGAGACTGCAATGATGGTGACACCGTTGCAAAGCTGCTTGTGTGCTGAAGAGGCCCAGCACTAGCTTTCCCTGCTGGTCCTTCTGCTGTCGGAGCAGATGCCACTGTTCATTCTGTGCTCACTGTGTTGCTGCGCAGCTGAGAGCAGTTTCTGTTCTGATTCCATTCAAATGCTTTTCCTGTATGAAAGTGAGCAGTGAAATCAGCGATGGAGGCACCAATGTAAAGGTGATTGTGTGCTCAACAGGCCCAGCACCAGCTTTCAATCCTGGCTCTTCTGCTGTGGGTGCAAAATCCAAACGTTCATGCTGTACGCACTGTGCTGCTGGGCAGCTGAGAGTGACCACCTGAGAATTTGGATTCAAATGGACTTTTAGGGATGAAACCGTGGAGAGACTGTAATGATGGTGACACCGTTGCAAAGCTGCTTGTGTGCTGAAGAGGACCAGCACTAACTTTCCCTGCTGGTCCTTCTGCTGTGGGAGTACAGGCCAAACGTTCGTGCTGTACTCACTGTGCTGCTGGGCAGCTGAGAGTGACCACCTGAGAATTTGGATTCAAATGGACTTTTAGGTATGAAACCGAGGAGATACTGCAATGATGGTGACACCGTTGCAAAGCTGACTGTGTGCTGGAGAAGCAGAGTACTAGCTTTCCCTGCTGGCCCTTCTGCCGTGGGAGCAGATGCCACTGTTCATTCTGTGCTCACCGTGTTGCTGCCAGCAGAGAGCAGGCTCTGGACTGATTCCATTCAAATGCTTTTCCTCTATGATAGTGAGCAGTGAAATCAGCGATGGAGGCACCAATGTAAAGGTGATTGTGTGCTGAACAGGTACAGCACTAGCTTTCAATCCTGGCTCTTCTGCTGTGGGAGCAGAGGCCAAACGTTCGTGCTGTACTCACTGTGCTGCTGGGCAGCTGAGAGACACCACCTGAGAATTTAGATTCAAATGGACTTATAGGTATGAAACCGAGGAGAGACTGCAATGATGGTGACACCGTTGAAAGCTGACTGTGTGCTGGAGAGTCAGAGCACTAGCTTTCCCTGCTGATCCTTCTGCCGTGGGAGCAGATGCCACTCTTCATTCTCTGCTCACTGTGTTGCTGCCATCAGAGAGCAGAATCTGGACTGATTCCATTCAAATGCTTTTCCTGAATGAAAGTGAGCAGTGAAAGCAACGATGGAGGAACCGATGTAAAGGTGATTGTGTGCTGAACAGGTCCAGCACCAGCTTTCAGTCCTGGCTCTTCTGCTGTGGGAGCAGAGGCCAAACCTTCGTGAGGTACTCACAGTGCTGCTGGGCAGCTGAGAGTGACCACCTGAGAATTTGGATTCAAATGGACTTTTAGGGATGAAACCGAGGAGAGACTGCAATGATGGTGACACCGTTGAAAGCTGATTGTGTGCTGGAGAGTCAGAGCATTAGCTTTACCTGCTGGTCCTTCTGCTGTGGGAGCAGATGCCACTGTTCATTCTGTGCTGGCTGTGTTGCTGCCAGCAGAGAGCAGGCTCTCGACTGATTCCATTCAAATGCTTTTCCTGAATGAAAATGAGCAGTGAAAGCAATGATGGAGGAACCGATGTAAAGGTGATTGTGTGCTGAACAGGCCCAGCACCAGCTTTCAATCCTGGCTCTTCTGCTGTGGGAGCAGAGGCCAAACGTTCGTGCTGTACTCACTGTGCTGCTGGGCAGCTGAGAGAGACCACCTGAGAATTTGGATTCAAATGGACTTTTAGGTATGAAACCGAGCAGAGACTGCAATGATGGTGACACCGTTGCAAAGCTGACTGTGTGCTGGAGAGTCAGAGCACTAGCTTTCCCTGCTGGTCCTTCTGCCGTGGGAGCAGATGCCACTGTTCATTCTCTGCTGATTGCGTTGCTGCGCAGCACAGAGCAGCCTCTGGACTGATTCCATTCAAATGCTTTTCCTGTATGGAAGTGAGCAGTGAAATCAGCGATGGAAGCACCAATGTAAAGGGGATTGTGTGCTGAACAGGTCCAGCACCAGCTTTCAATCCTGGCTCTTCTGCTGTGGGTGCAGAAGCCAAACGTTCATGCTGTACTCACTGTGCTGCTGGGCAGTTGAGAGAGACCACCAGAGAATTTGGATTGAAATGGACTTTTAGGTATGAAACCGAGGAGAGACTGCAATGATGATGACCCCGTTGCAAAGCTGCTTGTGTGCTGAAGAGGCCCAGCACTAGCTTTCCCTGCTGGTCCTTCTGCCCTGGGAGCAGATGCCACTGTTCATTCTGTGCTGTGTTGCTGCGCAGCAGAGAGCAGGCTCTGGACTGATTCCATTCAAATGCTTTTCCTGAATGAAAGTGAGCAGTGAAAGCAATGATGGAGGAACCGATGTAAAGGTGAATTTGTGCTGAACAGGTCGAGCAACAGCTTTCAATCCTGGCTCTTCTGCTGTGGGAGCAGAGGCCAAACGTTCGTGCTGTACTCACTGTGCTGCTGGGCAGCTGAGAGACACCACCTGAGAATTTGGATTCAAATGGACTTTTAGGTATGAAACCGAGGAGAGACTGCAGTGTTGCTGTCACCGTTGCAAAGCTGCTTGTGTGCTGAAGAGGCCCAGCACTAGCTTTCCCTGCTGGTCCTTCTGCTGTGGGAGCAGATGCCACTGTTCAATCTGTGCTGACTGTGTTGCTGCCAGCACAGAGCAGCCTCTGGACTGATTCCATTCAAATGCTTTTCCTGAATGAAAGTGAGCAGTGAAAGCAACGATGGAGGAACCGATGTAAAGGTGATTGTGTGCTGAACAGGTCCAGCACCAGCTTTCAATCCTGGCTCTTCTGCTGTGGGAGCAGAGGCCAAACGTTCGTGCTGTACTCACTGTGCTGCTGGGCAGCTGAGAGAGACCACCTGAGAATTTGGATTCAAATGGACTTTTAGGTATGAAACCGAGGAGAGACTGCAATGATGGTGACACCATTGCAAAGCTGCTTGTGTGCTGAAGAGGCCCAGCACTAGCTTTCACTGCTGGTCCTTCTGCTGTAGGAGCAGATGCCACTGTTCGTTCTGTGCTGACTGTGTTGCTGCCAGCAGAGAGCATGCTCTCGACTGATTCCATTCAAATGATTTCCTGTATGAAAGTTAGCAGTGAAAGCAACGATGGAGGCACCCATGTAAAGGTGATTGTGTGCTGAACAGGTCCAGCGCCAGCTTTCAATCCTGGCTCTTCTGCTGTGGGAGCAGAGGCCAAACGTTCCTGCTGTACTCACTGTGCTGCTGGGCAGCTGTTAGAGACCACCTGAGAATTTGGATTCAAATGGACTTTTAGGTATGAAACCGAGGAGAGACTGCAATGATGGTGACACCGTTGCAAAGCTGCTTGTGTGCTGAAGAGGCCCAGCACTAGCTTTCCCTGCTGGTCCTTCTGCCCTGGGAGCAGATGCCACTGTTCGTTCTGTGCTGTGTTGCTGCGCAGCAGAGAGCAGTCTCTGGACTGATTCCATTCAAATGCTTTTCCTGAATGAAAGTGAGCAGTGAAAGCAATGATGGAGGAACCGATGTAAAGGTGATTGTGTGCTGAACATTTCGAGCAACAGCTTTCAATCCTGGCTCTTCTGCTGTGGGAGCAGAGGCCAAATGCTCGTGCTGAACTCACTATGCTGCTGGGCAGCTGAGAAAGACCACCTGAGAATTTGGATTCAAATGGACTTTTAGGTATGAAACCGAGGAGAGACTGCAATGATGGTGACACCATTGCAAAGCTGCTTGTGTGCTGAAGAGGCCCAGCACTAGCTTTACCTGCTGGTCCTTCTGCTGTCGGAGCAGATGCCACTGTTCATTCTGCGCTGACTGTGTTGCTGCGCAGCTGAGAGCAGCCTCTGGACTGATTCCATTCAAATGCTTTTCCTGTATGAAAGTGAGCAGTGAAAGCAACGATGGAGGCACCGGTGTAAAGGTGATTGTGTGCTGAAGAGGCCCAGCACCAGCCTTCAATCCTGGCTCTCCTGTTGTGGGAGCAGAGGCCAAATGTTCGTGCTGTACTCACTGTGCTGCTGGGCAGCTGAGAGACACCACCTGAGAATTTGGATTCAAATGGACTTTTAGGGATGAAACCGAGGAGAGACTGCAATGATGGTGACACCGTTGCAAAGCTGACTGTGTGCGGGAGAGTCAGAGCACTAGCATTCCCTGCTGATCCTTCTGCCGTGGGAGCAGATGCCACTGTTCATTCTGTGCTGACTGTGTTGCTGCCAGCAGAGAGCAGGCTCTGGACTGATTCCATTCAAATGCTTTTCCTGTATGAATGTGACCAGTGAAAGCAACGATGGCAGCACCAATGTAAAGGTGATTGTGTGCTGAACAGGTCCAGCACCAGCTTTCAATCCTGGCTCTTCTGCTGTGGGAGCAGAGGCCAAACGTTCGTGCTGTACTCACTGTGCTGCTGGGCAGCTGAGAGACACCACCTGAGAATTTGGATTCAAATGGACTTTTAGGTATGAAACCGAGGAGAGACTGCAATGATGGTGACACAGTTGCAAAGCTGCTTGTGTGCTGAAGAGGCCCAGCACTAGCCCTCCCTGCTGGTCCTTCTGCTGTGGGTGCAGATGCCACTGTTCATTCTGTGCTGATTGTGTTGATGTGCAGCCGAGAGCCGGCTCTGGACTGATTCCATTCAAATGCTTTTCCTGTATGAATGTGAGCAGTGAAATCAGCGATGGAGGCACCAATGTAAAGGTGATTGTGTGCTGAACAGGTCCAGCCC
Organism: Pezoporus flaviventris; assembly: GCF_033815535.1. Taxonomy (NCBI): domain Eukaryota; kingdom Metazoa; phylum Chordata; class Aves; order Psittaciformes; family Psittacidae; genus Pezoporus; species Pezoporus flaviventris. The sequence goes on along the minus strand of NW_026893109.1, from coordinate 40,155 downwards.
CAGCTTTCAATCCTGGCTCTTCTGCTGTGGGAGCAGAGGCCAAACGTTCGTGCTGTACTCACTGTGCTGCTGGGCAGCTGAGAGAGACCACCTGAGAATTTGGATTCAAATGGACTTTTAGGTATGAAACCGAGGAGAGACGGCAATGATGGTGACACCATTGCAAAGCTGCTTGTGTGCTTAAGAGGCCCAGCACTAGCTTTACCTGCAGGTCCTTCTGCTGTGTTAGCAGAGTCCACTGTTCATTCTGTGCTGACTGTGTTGCTGCCCAGCAGAGAGCAGGCTCTGGACTGATTCCATTCAAATGCTTTTCCTGTATGAAAGTGAGCAGTGAAAGCAACGATGGAGGCACCAATGTAAAGGTGATTGTGTGCTGAACAGGTCGAGCACCAGCTTTCAATCCTGGCTCTTCTGCCGTGGGAGCAGATGCCACTGTTCATTCTGTGCTGAATGTGTTGCTGCCAGCAGAGAGCAGCCTCTGGACTGATTCCATTCAAATGCTTTTCCTGTATGGAAGTGAGCAGTGAAATCAGCGATGGAAGCACCAATGTAAAGGGGATTGTGTGCTGAACAGGTCCAGCACCAGCTTTCAATCCTGTCTCTTCTGCTGTGGGTGCAGAAGCCAAACGTTCATGCTGTACTCACTGTGCTGCTGGGCAGTTGAGAGAGACCACCAGAGAATTTGGATTGAAATGGACTTTTAGGTATGAAACCGAGGAGAGACTGCAATGATGGTGACACCGTTGCAAAGCTGACTGTGTGCTGGAGAGGCAGAGTACTAGCTTTCCCTGCTGGTCCTTCTGCTGTGGGAGCAGATGCCACTGTTCATTCTGTGCTCACCGTGTTGCTGCCAGCAGAGAGCAGGCTCTGGACTGATTCCATTCAAATGCTTTTCCTGTATGAAAGTGAGCAGTGACATCAGCGATGGAGGCACCAATGTAAAGGTGATTGTGTGCTGACCAGGTCCAGCACCAGCTTTCAATCCTGGCTCTTCTGCTGTGGGAGCAGAGGCCAAACGTTCTTGCTGTACTCACTGTGTGGCTGGGCAGCTGAGAGAGACCACCTGAGAATTTGGATTCAAATGGACTTTTAGGTATGAAACCGAGGAGAGACTGCAATGATGATGACACCGTTGCAAAGCTGCTTGTGTGCTGAAGAGGCCCAGCACTAGCTTTCCCTGCTGGTCCTTCTGCTGTGGGAGCAGATGCCACTGTTCATTCTGTGCTGACTGTGTTGCTGCGCAGCAGGGAGCAGCCTCTGGACTGATTCCATTCAAATGCTTTTCCTGTATGAATGAGACCAGTGAAAGCAACGATGGAGGCACCAATGTAAAGGTGATTGTGTGCTGAAGAGGCCCAGCACCAGCTTTCAATCCTGGGTCTCCTGTGGTGGGAGCAGAGGCCAAAAGTTCGTGCTGTACTCACTGTGCTGCTGGGCAGCTGAGAGACACCACCTGAGAATTTGGATTCAAATGGACTTATAGGTATGAAACCGAGGAGATACTGCAATGATGGTGACACCGTTGCAAAGCTGACTGTGTGGTGGAGAGTCAGAGCACTAGCTTTCCCTGCTGATCCTTCTGCCGTGGGAGCAGATGCCACTCTTCCTTCTCTGCTGACTGTGTTGCTGCCAGCAGAGAGCAGGCTCTGGACTGATTCCATTCAAATGCTTTTCCTGTATGAATGTGAGCAGTGAAAGCAACGATGGCAGCACCAATGTAAAGGTGATTGTGTGCTGAACAGGTCCAGCACCAGCTTTCAATCCTGGCTCTTCTGCTGTGGGAGCAGAGGCCAAACGTTCGTGCTGTACTCACTGTGCTGCTGGGCAGCTGAGAGACACCACCTGAGAATTTGGATTCAAATGGACTTTTAGGTATGAAACCGAGGAGAGACGGCAATGATGGTGACGCCGTTGCAAAGCTGACTATGTGCTGGAGAGTCAGAGCACTAGCTTTCCCTGCTGATCCTTCTGCCGTGGGAGCAGATGCCACTGTTCATTCTGTGCTGACTGTGTTGCTGCGCAGCACAGAGCAGCCTCTGGACTGATTCCATTCAAATGCTTTTCCTGTATGAATGTGAGCAGTGAAAGCAACGATGGAGGCACCAATGTAAAGGTGATTGTGTGCTGAACAGGTCCAGCACCAGCTTTCAATCCTGGCTCTTCTGCTGTGGGAGCAGAGGCCAAACGTTCGTGCTGTACTCACTGTGCTGCTGGGCAGCTTAGAGATACCACCTGAGAATTTGGATTCAAATGGACTTTTAGGTATGAAACCGAGGAGAGACTGCAATGATGGTGACACAGTTGCAAAGCTGCTTGTGTGCTGAAGAGGCCCAGCACTAGCTTTCCCTGCTGGTCCTTCTGCTGTGGGTGCAGATGCCACTGTTCATTCTGTGCTGATTGTGTTGATGTGCAGCCGAGAGCGGGCTCTGGACTGATTCCATTCAAATGCTTTTCCTGTATGAATGTGAGCAGTGAAATCAGCGATGGAGGCACCAATGTAAAGGTGATTGTGTGCTGAACAGGTCCAGCACCAGCTTTCAATCCTGGCTCTTCTGCTGTGGGAGCAGAGGCCAAACGTTCGTGCTGTACTCACTGTGCTGCTGGGCAGCTGAGAGAGACCACCTGAGAATTTGGATTCAAATGGACTTTTAGGTATGAAACCGAGGAGAGACTGCAATGATGGTGACACAGTTGCAAAGCTGCTTGTGTGCTGAAGAGGCCCAGCACTAGCTTTACCTGCAGGTCCTTCTGCTGTGTTAGCAGAGTCCACTGTTCATTCTGTGCTGACTGTGTTGCTGCCCAGCAGAGAGCAGGCTCTGGACTGATTCCATTCAAATGCTTTTCCTGTATGAAAGTGAGCAGTGAAAGCAAAGATGGAGGCACCAATGTAAAGGTGATTGTGTGCTGAACAGGTCCAGCACCAGCTTTCAATCCTGGCTCTTCTGCCGTGGGAGCAGATGCCACTGTTCATTCTGTGCTGAATGTGTTGCTGCCAGCAGAGAGCAGCCTCTGGACTGATTCCATTCAAATGCTTTTCCTGTATGGAAGTGAGCAGTGAAATCAGCGATGGAAGCACCAATGTAAAGGGGATTGTGTGCTGAACAGGTCCAGCACCAGCTTTCAATCCTGGCTCTTCTGCTGTGGGTGCAGAAGCCAAACGTTCATGCTGTACTCACTGTGCTGCTGGGCAGTTGAGAGGGACCACCAGAGAATTTGGATTGAAATGGACTTTTAGGTATGAAACCGAGGAGAGACTGCAATGATGGTGACACCGTTGCAAAGCTGACTGTGTGCTGGAGAGGCAGAGTACTAGCTTTCCCTGCTGGTCCTTCTGCTGTGGGAGCAGATGCCACTGTTCATTCTGTGCTCACCGTGTTGCTGCCAGCAGAGAGCAGGCTCTGGACTGATTCCATTCAAATGCTTTTCCTGTATGAAAGTGAGCAGTGACATCAGCGATGGAGGCACCAATGTAAAGGTGATTGTGTGCTGACCAGGTCCAGCACCAGCTTTCAATCCTTTCTCTTCTGCTGTGGGAGCAGAGGCCAAACGTTCGTGCTGTACTCACTGTGCGGCTGGGCAGCTGAGAGAGACCACCTGAGAATTTGGATTCAAATGGACTTTTAGGGATGAAACCGAGGAGAGACTGCAATGATGATGACACCGTTGCAAAGCTGCTTGTGTGCTGAAGAGGCCCAGCACTAGCTTTCCCTGCTGGTCCTTCTGCTGTGGGAGCAGATGCCACTGTTCATTCTGTGCTGACTGTGTTGCTGCGCAGCAGGGAGCAGCCTCTGGACTGATTCCATTCAAATGCTTTTCCTGTATGAATGAGACCAGTGAAAGCAACGATGGAGGCACCAATGTAAAGGTGATTGTGTGCTGAAGAGGCCCAGCACCAGCTTTCAATCCTGGGTCTCCTGTGGTGGGAGCAGAGGCCAAAAGTTCGTGCTGTACTCACTGTGCTGTTGGGCAGCTGAGAGACACCACCTGAGAATTTGGATTCAAATGGACTTATAGGTATGAAACCGAGGAGATACTGCAATGATGGTGACACCGTTGCAAAGCTGACTATGTGGTGGAGAGTCAGAGCACTAGCTTTCCCTGCTGGTCCTTCTGCCGTGGGAGCAGATGCCACTGTTCATTCTCTGCTGACTGTGTTGCTGCCAGCAGAGAGCAGGCTCTGGACTGATTCCATTCAAATGCTTTTCCTGTATGAATGTGAGCAGTGAAATCAGCGATGGAAGCACCAATGTAAAGGGGATTGTGTGCTGAAAAGGTCCAGCACCAGGTTCCAATCCTACCTGTTCTGCTGTGGGTGCAGAAGCCAAACGTTCATGCTGTACTCACTGTGCTGCTGGGCAGTTGAGAGAGACCACCAGAGAATTTGGATTCAAATGGACTTTTAGTTATGAAACCGAGGAGAGACGGCAATGATGGTGACACCGTTGCAAAGCGGCTTGTGTGCTGAAGAGGCCCAGCACTAGCTTTCCCTGCTGGTCCTTCTGCTGTGGGTGCAGATGCCACTGTTCATTCTGTGCTGATTGTGTTGATGTGCAGCCGAGAGCCGGCTCTGGACTGATTCCATTCAAATGCTTTTCCTGTATGAATGTGAGCAGTGAAATCAGCGATGGAGGCACCAATGTAAAGGTGATTGTGTGCTGAACAGGTCATGCACCAGCTTTCAATCCTGGCTCTTCTGCTGTGGGAGCAGAGGCCAAACATTCGTGCTGTACTCACTGTGCTGCTGGGCAGCTGAGAGAGACCACCTGAGAATTAGGATTCAAATGGACTTTTAGGTATGAAACCGAGGAGAGACGGCAATGATGGTGACACCATTGCAAAGCTGCTTGTGTGCTGAAGAGGCCCAGCACTAGCTTTACCTGCAGGTCCTTCTGCTGTGTTAGCAGAGTCCACTGTTCATTCTGTGCTGATTGTGTTGCTGCGCAGCAGAGAGCAGGCTCTGGACTGATTCCATTCAAATGCTTTTCCTGTATGAAAGTGAGCAGTGAAAGCAACGATGGAGGCACCAATGTAAAGGTGATTGTGTGCTGAACAGGTCCAGCACCAGCTTTCAATCCTGGCTCTTCTGCCGTGGGAGCAGATGCCACTGTTCATTCTGTGCTGACTGTGTTGCTGCCAGCAGAGAGCAGGGTCTGGACTGATTCTATTCAAATGCTTTTCCTGTATGGAAGTGAGCAGTGAAATCAGCGATGGAAGCACCAATGTAAAGGGGATTGTGTGCTGAGCATGTCCAGCACCAGGTTTCAATCCTACCTGTTCTGCTGTGGGTGCAGAAGCCAAACGTTCATGCTGTACTCACTGTGCTGCTGGGCAGTTGAGAGAGACCACCAGAGAATTTGGATTCAAATGGACTTTTAGTTATGAAACCGAGGAGAGACTGCAATGATGGTGACACCGTTGCAAAGCTGCTTGTGTGCTGAAGAGGCCCAGCACTAGCTTTCCCTGCTGGTCCTTCTGCTGTGGGAGCAGATGCCACTGTTCATTCTGTGCTGACTGTGTTGCTGCCAGCAGAGAGCAGCCTCAGGACTGATTCCATTCAAATGCTTTTCCTGTATGAATGTGACCAGTGAAAGCAACGATGGAGGCACCAATGTAAAGGAGATTGTGTGCTGAACAGGTCCAGCACCAGGATTCAATCCTGGGTCTTCTGCTGTGGGAGCAGAGGCCAAACGTTCATGCTGTACTCACTGTGCTGCTGGGCAGCAGAGAGACACCACCTGAGAATTTGGATTCAAATGGACTTTTAGGTAGGAAACCGAGGAGAGACTGCAATGATGGTGACACCGTTGCAAAGCTGACTGTGTGCTGGAGAGGCAGAGTACTAGCTTTCCCTGCTGGTCCTTCTGCTGTGGGAGCAGATGCCACTGTTCATTCTGTGCTCACCGTGTTGCTGCCAGCAGAGAGCAGGCTCTGGACTGATTCCATTCAAATGCTTTTCCTGTATGAAAGTGAGCAGTGAAATCAGCGATGGAGGCACCAATGTAAAGGTGATTGTGTGCTGAACAGGCCCAGCACCAGCTTTCAATCCTGGCTCTTCTGCTGTGGGAGCAGAGGCCAAACGTTCGTGCTGTACTCACTGTGCGGCAGGGCAGCTGTGAGACACCACCTGAGAATTTGGATTCAAATGGACTTTTAGGTATGAAACCGAGGAGAGACTGCAATGATAGTGACACCGTTGCAAAGCTGCTTGTGTGCTCAAGAGGCCCAGCACTAGCTTTCCCTGCTGGTCCTTCTGCTGTGGGAGCAGATGCCACTGTTCATTTTGTGCTGACTGTGTTGCTGCGCAGCAGGGAGCAGGCTCTGGACTGATTCCATTCAAATGCTTTTCCTGTATGAAAGTGAGCAGTGAAAGTATTGATGGAGGAACCGATGTAAAGGTGATTGTGTGCTGAAGAGGCCCAGCACCAGCTTTCAATCCTGGGTCTCCTGTGGTGGGAGCAGAGGCAAAAAGTTCGTGCTGTACTCACTGTGCTGCTAGGCAGCTGAGATAGACCACCTGAGAATTTGGATTCAAATGGACTTTTAGGTATGAAACCGAGGAGAGACTGCAATGATGGTGACACCGTTGCAAAGCTGACTGTGTGCTGGAGAGTCAGAGCACTAGCATTCCCTGCTGATCCTTCTGCCGTGGGAGCAGATGCCACTGTTCATTCTGTGCTGATTGCGTTGCTGCGCAGCACAGAGCAGCCTCTGGACTGATTCCATTCAAATGCTTTTCCTGTATGAATGTGAGCAGTGAAAGCAACGATGGAGGCACGAATGTAAAGGTGATTGTGTGCTGAACAGGTCCAGCACCGGGATTCAATTTTGGCTCTTCTGCTGTGCGAGCAGAGGCCAAACGTTCGTGCTGTACTCACTGTGCTGCTGGGCAGCTTAGAGATACCACCTGAGAATTTGGATTCAAATGGACTTTTAGGTATGAAACCGAGGAGAGACTGCAATGATGGTGACACCGTTGCAAAGCTGCTTGTGTGCTGAAGAGGCCCAGCACTAGCTTTACCTGCTGGTCCTTCTGCTGTGGGAGCAGATGCCACTGTTCATTCTGTGCTGATTGTGTTGATGTGCAGCCGAGAGCCGGCTCTGGACTGATTCCATTCAAATGCTTTTCCTTTATGAAAGTGAGCAGTGAAAGCAACGATGGAGGCACCAATGTAATGGTGATTGTGTGCTGAACAGGAGCAGCACCAGCTTTCAATCCTGGCTCTTCTGCTGTGGGAGTAGAAGCCAAACGTTCATGCTGTACTCACTGTGCTGCTGGGCAGCTGAGAGACACCACCTGAGAATTTGAATTCAAATGGACTTTTAGGTATGAAAAGGAGGAGAGACTGCAATGATGGTGACACCGTTGCTAAGCTGATTTTGTGCTGGAGAGTCAGAGCACTAGCTTTCCCTGCTGATCCTTCTGCCGTGGTTGAAGATGCCACTGTTTATTCTGTGCTGACTGTGTTGCTGCCAGCAGAGAGCAGGCTCTGGACTGATTCCATTCAAATGCTTTTCCTGTATGAATGTGAGCAGTGAAAGCAACGATGGAGGCACCAATGTAAAGGTGATTGTGTGCTGAACAGGTCCAGCACCAGCTTTCAATCCTGGCTCTTCTGCTGTGGGAGTAGAGGCCAAACGTTCGTGCTGTACTCACTGTGCTGCTGGGCAGCTGAGAGACACCACCTGAGAATTTGGATTCAAATGGACTTTTAGGTATGAAACCGAGGAGAATTTGCAATGATGGTGACACCGTTGCAAAGCTGACTGTGTGCTGGAGAGTCAGAGCACTAGCTTTCCCTGCTGATCCTTCTGCCGTGGGAGCAGATGCCACTCTTCATTTTCTGCTGATTGAGTTGCTGCGCAGCACAGAGCAGCCTCTGGACTGATTCCATTCAAATGCTTTTCCTGTATGAATGTGAGCAGTGAAAGCAACGATGGAGGCACCAATGTAAAGGTGATTGTGTGCTGAACAGGTCCAGCACCAGCTTTCAATCCTGGCTCTTCTGCTGTGGGAGCAGAGGCCAAACGTTCGTGCTGTACTCACTGTGCTGCTGGGCAGCTTAGAGAGACCCCCTGAGAATTTGGATTCAAATGGACTTTTAGGTATGAAACCGAGGATAGACTGCAATGATGGTGACACCGTTGCAAAGCTGCTTGTGTGCTGAAGAGGCCCAGCACTATCTTTCCCTGCTGGTCCTTCTGCCCTGGGAGCAGATGCCACTGTTCATTCTGTGCTGTGTTGCTGCGCAGCAGAGAGCAGGCTCTGGACTGATTCCATTCAAATGCTTTTCCTGAATGAAAGTGAGCAGTGAAAGCAATGATGGAGGAACCGATGTAAAGGTGATTGTGTGCTGAACAGGTCGAGCACCAGCTTTCAATCCTGGCTCTTCTGCTGTGGGAGCAGAGGCCAAATGTTCGTGCTGAACTCACTATGCTGCTGGGCAGCTGAGAAAGACCACCTGAGAATTTGGATTCAAATGGACTTTTAGGGATGAAACCGGGGAGAGACTGCTATGATGGTGACACCATTGCAAAGCTGCTTGTGTGCTGAAGAGGCCCAGCACTAGCTTTACCTGCTGGTCCTTCTGCTGTCGGAGCAGATGCCACTGTTCATTCTGCGCTGACTGTGTTGCTGCGCAGCTGAGAGCAGCCTCTGGACTGATTCCATTCAAATGCTTTTCCTGTATGAAAGTGAGCAGTGAAAGCAACGATGGAGGCCCCGGTGTAAAGGTGATTGTGTGCTGAAGAGGCCCAGCACCAGCCTTCAATCCTGGCTCTTCTGCTGTGGGAGCAGAGGCCAAATGTTCGTGCTGAACTCACTATGCTGCTGGGCAGCTGAGAAAGACCACCTGAGAATTTGGATTCAAATGGACTTTTAGGGATGAAACCGGGGAGAGACTGCTATGATGGTGACACCATTGCAAAGCTGCTTGTGTGCTGAAGAGGCCCAGCACTAGCTTTACCTGCTGGTCCTTCTGCTGTCGGATCAGATGCCACTGTTCATTCTGTGCTGACTGTGTTGCTGCGCAGCTGAGAGCAGTTTCTGGACTGATTCCATTCAAATGCTTTTCCTGTATGAAAGTGAGCAGTGAAAGCAACGATGGAGGCACCAATGTAAAGGTGATTGTGTGCTGAACAGGTCCAGCACCAGCTTTCAATCCTGGCTCTTCTGCTGTGGGAGTAGAGGCCAAACGTTCGTGCTGTACTCACTGTGCTGCTGGGCAGCTGAGAGACACCACCTGAGAATTTGGATTCAAATGGACTTTTAGGTATGAAACCGAGGAGAATTTGCAATGATGGTGACACCGTTGCAAAGCTGACTGTGTGCTGGAGAGTCAGAGCACTACCTTTCCCTGCTGATCCTTCTGCCGTGGGAGCAGATGCCACTGTTCATTCTGTGCTGACTGTGTTGCTGCCAGCAGAGAGCAGGCTCTGGACTGATTCCATTCAAATGCTTTTCCTGTATGAAAGTGAGCAGTGAAAGCAACGATGGAGGCACCGGTGTAAAGGTGATTGTGTGCTGAAGAGGCCCAGCACCAGCCTTCAATCCTGGCTCTCCTGTTGTGGGAGCAGAGGCCAAAAGTTCGTGCTGTACTCACTGTGCTGCTGGGCAGCTGTGAGACACCACCTGAGAATTTGGATTCAAATGGACTTTTAGGTATGAAACCGAGGAGAGACTGCAATGATAGTGACACCGTTGCAAAGCTGCTTGTGTGCTGAAGAGGCCCAGCACTAGCTTTCCCTGCTGGTCCTTCTGCTGTGGGAGCAGATGCCACTGTTCATTCTGTGCTGACTGTGTTGCTGCGCAGCAGAGAGCAGGCTCTGGACTGATTCCATTCAAATGCTTTTCCTGTATGAAAGTGAGCAGTGAAAGCAACGATGGAGGCACCAATGTAAAGGGGATTGTGTGCTGAACAGGTCCAGCACCAGCTTTCAATCCTGGCTCTTCTGCTGTGGGAGCAGAGGCCAAACGTTCGTGCTGTACTCACTGTGCTGCTGGGCAGCTGAGCGACACCACCTGAGAATTTGGATTCAAATGTACTTTTAGGTATGAAACCGAGGAGAGACTGCAATGATGGTGACCCCGTTGCAAAGCTGCTTGTGTGCTGAAGAGACACAGCACTAGCTTTCCCTGCTGGTCCTTCTGCCGTGTGAGCAGATGCCACTTTTCATTCTGACCTGACTGTGTTGCTGCGCAGCAGAGAGCAGCCTCTGGACTGATTCTATTCAAATGCTTTTCCTGTATGAGTGTTAGCAGTGAAAGCAACGATGGAGGCACCAATGTAAAGGTGATTGTGTGCTGAACAGGTCCAGCACCAGCTTTCAATCCTGGCTCTTCTGCTGTGGGAGCAGAGGCCAAACGTTCGTGCTGTACTCACTGTGCTAGTGGGCAGCTGAGACCACCTGAGAATTCGGATTCAAATGGACTTTTAGGTATGAAGCCGAGGAGAGACTGCAATGATGGTGACCCCGTTGCAAAGCTGCTTGTGTGCTGAAGAAGCAGAGCACTAGCTTTCCCTGCTGGTCCTTCTGCCGTGTAAGCAGATGCCACTGTTCATTCTGTGCTGACTGTGTTGCTGCGCAGCAGAGAGCAGGCTCTGGACTGATTCTATTCAAATGCTTTTCCTGTATGAAAGTGAGCAGTGAAAGCAACGATGGAGGCACCAATGTAAAGGGGATTGTGTGCTGAACAGGTCCAGCACCAGCTTTCAATCCTGGGTCTTCTGCTGTGGGAGCAGAGGCCAAACGTTCGTGCTGTACTCACTGTGCTGCTGGGCAGCTGAGCGACACCACCTGAGAATTTGGATTCAAATGGACTTTTAGGTAGGAAACCGAGGAGAGACTGCAATGATGGTGACCCCGTTGCAAAGCTGCTTGTGTGCTGAAGAGACACAGCACTAGCTTTCCCTGCTGGTCCTTCTGCCGTGTGAGCAGATGCCACTGTTCATTCTGTGCTGACTGTGTTGCTGCGCAGCAGAGAGCAGGCTCTGGACTGATTCTATTCAAATGCTTTTCCTGTATGAGTGTTAGCAGTGAAAGCAACGATGGAGGCACCACTGTAAAGGTGATTGTGTGCTGAACAGGTCCAGCACCAGCTTTCAATCTTTGCTCTTCTGCTGTGGGAGCAGAGGCCAAACGTTTGTGCTGTGCTCACTGTGCTACTGGGCAGCTGAGACCACCTGAGAATTTGGATTCAAATGGACTTTTAGGTATGAAACCGAGGAGAGACTGCAATGATGGTGACCGCGTTGCAAAGCTGCTTGTGTGCTGAAGAAGCAGAGCACTAGCTTTCCCTGCTGGTCCTTCTGCCGTGTGAGCAGATGCCACTGTTCATTCTGTGCTGACTGTGTTGCTGCGCAGCAGAGAGCAGGCTCTGGACTGATTCCATTCAAATGCTTTTCCTGTATGAAAGTGAGCAGTGAAAGCAACGATGGATGCACCAATGTAAAGGTGATTGTGTGCTGAACAGGTCCAGCACCAGCTTTCAATCCTGGCTCTTCTGCTGTTGGAGCAGAGGCCAAACGTTCGTGCTGTACTAACTGTGCTGCTGGGCAGCTGAGAGACAGCACCTGAGAATTTGGATTCAAATGGACTTTTAGGTATGAAACCGAGGAGAGACTGCAATGATGGTGACCACGTTGCAAAGCTGCTTGTGTGCTGAAGAGACACAGCACTAGCTTTCCCTGCTGGTCCTTCTGCCGTGTGAGCAGATACCACTGTTCATTCTGTGCTGTGTTGCTGCCAGCAGGGAGCAGGCTCTGGACTGATTCTATTCAAATGCTTTTCCTGTATGAGTGTTAGCAGTGAAAGCAACGATGGAGGCACCAATGTAAAGGGGATTGTGTGCTGAACAGGTCCAGCACCAGCTTTCAATCCTGGCTCTTCTGCTGTGGGAGCAGAGGCCAAACGTTCGTGCTGTACTCACTGTGCTGCTGGGCAGCTGAGCGACACCACCTGAGAATTTGGATTCAAATGTACTTTTAGGTAGGAAACCGAGGAGAGACTGCAATGATGGTGACCCCGTTGCAAAGCTGCTTGTGTGCTGAAGAGTCACAGCACTAGCTTTCCCTGCTGCTCCTTCTGCCGTGTGAGCAGATGCCACTGTTCATTCTGTGCTGACTGTGTTGCTGCGCAGCAGAGAGCAGGCTCTGGACTGATTCCATTCAAAAGCTTTTCTTGTATGAAAGTGAGCAGTGAAAGCAACGATGAATGCACCAGTGTAAAAGTGATTATGTGCTGAACAGGTCCAGCACCAGCTTTCAATCCTGGCTCTTCTGCTGTGGGAGCAGAGGCCAAACGTTCGTGCTGTACTAACTGTGCTGCTGGGCAGCTGAGAGACACCACCTGAGAATTTGGATTCAAATGGACTTTTAGGTATGAAACCGAGGAGAGACTGCAATGATGGTGACCCCGTTGCAAAGCTGCTTGTGTGCTGAAGAAGCCCAGCACTAGCTTTCCCTGCTGGTCCTTCTGCTGTTTGAGCAGAATCCACTGTTCATTCTGTGCTGACTGTGTTGCTGCGCAGCAGAGAGCAGGCTCTGGACTGATTCCATTCAAATGCTTTTCCTGTATGAGTGTTAGCAGTGAAAGCAACGATGGAGGCACCAGTATAAAGGGGATTGTGTGCTGAACAGGTCCAGCACCAGCTTTCAATCCTGGCTCTTCTGCTGTGGGAGCAGAGGCCAAACGTTCGTGCTGTACTCACTGTGCTGCTGGGCAGCTGAGACCACCTGAGAATTTGGATTCAAATGTACTTTTAGGTAGGAAACCGAGGAGAGACTGCAATGATGGTGACCCCGTTGCAAAGCTGCTTGTGTGCTGAAGAGACACAGCACTAGCTTTCCCTGCTGCTCCTTCTGCCGTGTGAGCAGATGCCACTGTTCATTCTGTGCTGTGTTGCTGCCAGCAGGGAGCAGGCTCTGGACTGATTCTATTCAAATGCTTTTCCTGTATGAGTGTTAGCCGTGAAAACAACAATGGAGGCACCAATGTAAAGGGGATTGTGTGCTGAACAGGTCCAGCACCAGCTTTCAATCCTGGCTCTTCTGCTGTGGGAGCAGAGGCCAAACGTTCGTGCTGTACTCACTGTGCTGCTGGGCAGCTGAGCGACACCACCTGAGAATTTGGATTCAAATGTACTTTTAGGTAGGAAACCGAGGAGAGACTGCAATGATGGTGACCCCGTTGCAAAGCTGCTTGTGTGCTGAAGAGACACAGCACTAGCTTTCCCTGCTGGTCCTTCTGCCGTGTGAGCAGATGCCACTGTTCATTCTGTGCTGACTGTGTTGCTGCGCAGCAGAGAGCAGCCTCTGGACTGATTCCATTCAAATGCTTTTCTTGTATGAAAGTGAGCATTGAAAGCAACGATGAATGCACCTATGTAAAAGTGATTGTGTGCTGAACAGGTCCAGCACCAGCTTTCAATCCTGGCTCTTCTGCTGTGGGAGCAGAGGCCAAACGTTCGTGCTGTACTCACTGTGCTAGTGGGCAGCTGAGACCACCTGAGAATTCGGATTCAAATGGACTTTTAGGTATGAAGCCGAGGAGAGACTGCAATGATGGTGACCCCGTTGCAAAGCTGCTTGTGTGCTGAAGAAGCAGAGCACTAGCTTTCCCTGCTGGTCCTTCTGCCGTGTGAGCAGATGCCACTGTTCATTCTGTGCTGACTGTGTTGCTGCGCAGCAGAGAGCAGGCTCTGGACTGATTCTATTCAAATGCTTTTCCTGTATGAAAGTGAGCAGTGAAAGCAACGATGGAGGCACCAATGTAAAGGGGATTGTGTGCTGAACAGGTCCAGCACCAGCTTTCAATCCTGGCTCTTCTGCTGTGGGAACAGAGGCCAAACGTTCGTGCTGTACTAACTGTGCTGCTGGGCAGCTGAGAGACACCACCTGAGAATTTAGATTCAAATGGACTTTTAGGTATGAAACCGAGGAGAGACTGCAATGATGGTGACCCCGTTGCAAAGCTGCTTGTGTGCTGAAGAGACACAGCACTAGCTTTCCCTGCTGGTCCTTCTGCCGTGTGAGCAGATGCCACTGTTCATTCTGTGCTGAGTGTGTTGCTGCGCAGCAGAGAGCAGGCTCTGGACTGATTCCATTCAAATGCTTTTCCTGTATGAAAGTGAGCAGTGAAAGCAACGATGAATGCACCAATGTAAAGGGGATTGTGTGCTGAACAGGTCCAGCACCAGCTTTCAATACTGGCTCTTCTGCTGTGGGAGCAGAGGCCAAACGTTCGTGCTGTACTCACTGTGCTGCTGGGCAGCTGAGCGACACCACCTGAGAATTCGGATTCAAATGGACTTTTAGGTATGAAGCCGAGGAGAGACTGCAATGATGGTGACCCCGTTGCAAAGCTGCTTGTGTGCTGAAGAAGCAGAGCACTAGCTTTCCGTGCTGGTCCTTCTGCCGCGTGAGCAGATGCCACTGTTCATTCTGTGCTGACTGTGTTCCTGCGCAGCAGAGAGCAGGCTCTGGACTGATTCCATTCAAATGCTTTTCCTGTATGAAAGTGAGCAGTGAAAGCAACGATGGATGCACCAATGTAAAGGTGATTGTGTGCTGAACAGGTCCAGCACCAGCTTTCAATCCTGGCTCTTCTGCTGTGGGAGCAGAGGCCAAACGTTCGTGCTGTACTAACTGTGCTGCTGGGCAGCTGAGAGACACCACCTGAGAATTTGGATTCAAATGGACTTTTAGGTATGAAACCGAGGAGAGACTGCAATGATGGTGACCACTTTGCAAAGCTGCTTGTGTGCTGAAGAGACACAGCACTAGCTTTCCCTGCTGGTCCTTCTGCCGTGTGAGCAGATGCCACTGTTCATTCTGTGCTGTGTTGCTGCCAGCAGGGAGCAGGCTCTGGACTGATTCTATTCAAATGATTTTCCTGTATGAGTGTTAGCAGTGAAAGCAACGATGGAGGCACCAATGTAAAGGGGATTGTGTGCTGAACAGGTCCAGCACCAGCTTTCAATCCTGGCTCTTCTGCTGTGGGAGCAGAGGCCAAACGTTCGTGCTGTACTCACTGTGCTGCTGGGCAGCTGAGACCACCTGAGAATTTGGATTCAAATGTACTTTTAGGTAGGAAACCGAGGAGAGACTGCAATGATGGTGACCCCGTTGCAAAGCTGCTTGTGTGCTGAAGAGACACAGCACTAGCTTTCCCTGCTGCTCCTTCTGCCGTGTGAGCAGATGCCACTGTTCATTCTGTGCTGTGTTGCTGCCAGCAGGGAGCAGGCTCTGGACTGATTCTATTCAAATGCTTTTCCTGTATGAGTGTTAGCAGTGAAAACAACAATGGAGGCACCAATGTAAAGGGGATTGTGTGCTGAACAGGTCCAGCACCAGCTTTCAATCCTGGCTCTTCTGCTGTGGGAGCAGAGGCCAAACGTTCGTGCTGTACTCACTGTGCTGCTGGGCAGCTGAGCGACACCACCTGAGAATTTGGATTCAAATGTACTTTTAGGTAGGAAACCGAGGAGAGACTGCAATGATGGTGACCCCGTTGCAAAGCTGCTTGTGTGCTGAAGAGACACAGCACTAGCTTTCCCTGCTGGTCCTTCTGCCGTGTGAGCAGATGCCACTGTTCATTCTGTGCTGACTGTGTTGCTGCGCAGCAGAGAGCAGCCTCTGGACTGATTCCATTCAAATGCTTTTCTTGTATGAAAGTGAGCAGTGAAAGCAACGATGAATGCACCAATGTAAAAGTGATTGTGTGCTGAACAGGTCCAGCACCAGCTTTCAATCCTGGCTCTTCTGCTGTGGGAGCAGAGGCCAAACGTTCGTGCTGTACTCACTGTGCTAGTGGGCAGCTGAGACCACCTGAGAATTCGGATTCAAATGGACTTTTAGGTATGAAGCCGAGGAGAGACTGCAATGATGGTGACCCCGTTGCAAAGCTGCTTGTGTGCTGAAGAAGCAGAGCACTAGCTTTCCCTGCTGGTCCTTCTGCCGTGTGAGCAGATGCCACTGTTCATTCTGTGCTGACTGTGTTGCTGCGCAGCAGAGAGCAGGCTCTGGACTGATTCTATTCAAATGCTTTTCCTGTATGAAAGTGAGCAGTGAAAGCAACGATGGAGGCACCAATGTAAAGGGGATTGTGTGCTGAACAGGTCCAGCACCAGCTTTCAATCCTGGCTCTTCTGCTGTGGGAACAGAGGCCAAACGTTCGTGCTGTACTAACTGTGCTGCTGGGCAGCTGAGAGACACCACCTGAGAATTTGGATTCAAATGGACTTTTAGGTATGAAACCGAGGAGAGACTGCAATGATGGTGACCCCGTTGCAAAGCTGCTTGTGTGCTGAAGAGACACAGCACTAGCTTTCCCTGCTGCTCCTTCTGCCGTGTGAGCAGATGCCACTGTTCATTCTGTGCTGACTGTGTTGCTGCGCAGCAGAGAGCAGCCTCTGGACTGATTCCATTCAAATGCTTTTCCTGTATGAAAGTGAGCAGTGAAAGCAACGATGGAGGCACCAATGTAAAGGGGATTGTGTGCTGAACAGGTCCAGCACCAGCTTTCAATCCTGGCTCTTCTGCTGTGGGAGCAGAGGCCAAACGTTCGTGCTGTACTCACTGTGCTGCTGGGCAGCTGAGCGACACCACCTGAGAATTCGGATTCAAATGGACTTTTAGGTATGAAGCCGAGGAGAGACTGCAATGATGGTGACCCCGTTGCAAAGCTGCTTGTGTGCTGAAGAAGCAGAGCACTAGCTTTCCGTGCTGGTCCTTCTGCCGCGTGAGCAGATGCCACTGTTCATTCTGTGCTGACTGTGTTCCTGCGCAGCAGAGAGCATGCTCTGGACTGATTCCATTCAAATGCTTTTCCTGTATGAAAGTGAGCAGTGAAAGCAACGATGGATGCACCAATGTAAAGGTGATTGTGTGCTGAACAGGTCCAGCACCAGCTTTCAATCCTGGCTCTTCTGCTGTGGGAGCAGAGGCCAAACGTTCGTGCTGTACTAACTGTGCTGCTGGGCAGCTGAGAGACACCACCTGAGAATTTGGATTCAAATGGACTTTTAGGTATGAAACCGAGGAGAGACTGCAATGATGGTGACCACGTTGCAAAGCTGCTTGTGTGCTGAAGAGACACAGCACTAGCTTTCCCTGCTGGTCCTTCTGCCGTGTGAGCAGATGCCACTGTTCATTCTGTGCTGTGTTGCTGCCAGCAGGGAGCAGGCTCTGGACTGATTCTATTCAAATGATTTTCCTGTATGAGTGTTAGCAGTGAAAGCAACGATGGAGGCACCAATGTAAAGGGGATTGTGTGCTGAACAGGTCCAGCACCAGCTTTCAATCCTGGCTCTTCTGCTGTGGGAGCAGAGGCCAAACGTTCGTGCTGTACTCACTGTGGTGCTGGGCAGCTGAGACCACCTGAGAATTTGGATTCAAATGGACTTTTAGGTAGGAAACCGAGGAGAGACTGCAATGATGGTGACCCCGTTGCAAAGCTGCTTGTGTGCTGAAGAAGCAGAGCACTAGCTTTCCCTGCTGGTCCTTCTGCCGTGTGAGCAGATGCCACTGTTCATTCTGTGCTGTGTTGCTGCCAGCAGGGAGCAGACTCTGGACTGATTCTATTCAAATGCTTTTCCTGTATGAGTGTTAGCAGTGAAAGCAACAATGGACCCACCAATGTAAAGGGGATTGTGTGCTGAACAGGTCCAGCACCAGCTTTCAATCCTGGCTCTTCTGCTGTGGGAGCAGAGGCCAAACGTTCGTGCTGTACTCACTGTGCTGCTGGGCAGCTGAGCGACACCACCTGAGAATTTGGATTCAAATGTACTTTTAGGTAGGAAACCGAGGAGAGACTGCAATGATGGTGACCCCGTTGCAAAGCTGCTTGTGTGCTGAAGAGACACAGCACTAGCTTTCCCTGCTGCTCCTTCTGCCGTGTGAGCAGATGCCACTGTTCATTCTGTGCTGACTGTGTTGCTGCGCAGCAGAGAGCAGGCTCAGGACTGATTCCATTCAAATGCTTTTCCTGTATGAAAGTGAGCAGTGAAAGCAACGATGGAGGCACCAATGTAAAGGGGATTGTGTGCTGAACAGGTCCAGCACCAGCTTTCAATACTGGCTCTTCTGCTGTGGGAGCAGAAGCCAAACGTTCGTGCTGTACTCACTGTGCTGCTGGGCAGCTGAGCGACACCACCTGAGAATTCGGATTCAAATGGACTTTTAGGTATGAAGCCGAGGAGAGACTGCAATGATGGTGACCCCGTTGCAAAGCTGCTTGTGTGCTGAAGAAGCAGAGCACTAGCTTTCCCTTCTGGTCCTTCTGCCGTGTGAGCAGATGCCACTGTTCATTCTGTGCTGACTGTGTTCCTGCGCAGCAGCGAGCAGGCTCTGGACTGATTCCATTCAAATGCTTTTCCTGTATGAAAGTGAGCAGTGAAAGCAACGATGGAGGCACCAATGTAGGGGATTGTGTGCTGAACAGGTCCAGCACCAGCTTTCAATCCTGGCTCTTCTGCTGTGGGAGCAGAGGCCAAACGTTCGTGCTGTACTCACTGTGCTGCTGGACAGCTGAGCGACACCACCTGAGAATTTGGATTCAAATGTACTTTTAGGTAGGAAACCGAGGAGAGACTGCAATGATGGTGACCCCGTTGCAAAGCTGCTTGTGTGCTGAAGAGACACAGCACTAGCTTTCCCTGCTGCTCCTTCTGCCGTTTGAGCAGATGCCACTGTTCATTCTGTGCTGACTGTGTTGCTGCGCAGCAGAGAGCAGGCTCTGGACTGATTCCATTCAAAAGCTTTTCTTGTATGAAAGTGAGCAGTGAAAGCAACGATGAATGCACCAATGTAAAAGTGATTGTGTGCTGAACAGGTCCAGCACCAGCTTTCAATCCTGGCTCTTCTGCTGTGGGAGCAGAGGCCAAACGTTCGTGCTGTACTAACTGTGCTGCTGGGCAGCTGAGAGACACCACCTGAGAATTTGGATTCAAATGGACTTTTAGGTATGAAACCGAGGAGAGACTGCAATGATGGTGACCCCGTTGCAAAGCTGCTTGTGTGCTGAAGAAGCCCAGCACTAGCTTTCCCTGCTGGTCCTTCTGCTGTTTGAGCAGAATCCACTGTTCATTCTGTGCTGACTGTGTTGCTGCGCAGCAGAGAGCAGGCTCTGGACTGATTCCATTCAAATGCTTTTCCTGTATGAAAGTGAGCAGTGAAAGCAACGATGGAGGCACCAATGTAAAGGGGATTGTGTGCTGAACAGGTCCAGCACCAGCTTTCAATCCTGGCTCTTCTGCTGTGGGAGCAGAGGCCAAACGTTCGTGCTGTACTCACTGTGCTGCTGGGCAGCTGAGACCACCTGAGAATTTGGATTCAAATGGACTTTTAGGTAGGAAACCGAGGAGAGACTGCAATGATGGTGACCCCGTTGCAAAGCTGCTTGTGTGCTGAAGAGACACAGCACTAGCTTTCCCTGCTGGTCCTTCTGCCGTGTGAGCAGATGCCACTGTTCATTCTGTGCTGTGTTGCTGCCAGCAGGGAGCAGGCTCTGGACTGATTCTATTCAAATGCTTTTCCTGTATGAGTGTTAGCAGTGAAAGCAACAATGGAGGCACCAATGTAAAGGGGATTGTGTGCTGAACAGGTCCAGCACCAGCTTTCAATCCTGGCTCTTCTGCTGTGGGAGCAGAGGCCAAACGTTCGTGCTGTACTCACTGTGCTGCTGGGCAGCTGAGACCACCTGAGAATTTGGATTCAAATGGACTTTTAGGTAGGAAACCGAGGAGAGACTGCAATGATGGTGACCCCGTTGCAAAGCTGCTTGTGTGCTGAAGAGACACAGCACTAGCTTTCCCTGCTGGTCCTTCTGCCGTGTGAGCAGATGCCACTGTTCATTCTGTGCTGACTGTGTTGCTGCGCAGCAGAGAGCAGCCTCTGGACTGATTCCATTCAAATGCTTTTCCTGTATGAAAGTGAGCAGTGAAAGCAACGATGGAGGCACCAATGTAAAGGGGATTGTGTGCTGAACAGGTCCAGCACCAGCTTTCAATACTGGCTCTTCTGCTGTGGGAGCAGAGGCCAAACGTTCGTGCTGTACTCACTGTGCTGCTGGGCAGCTGAGAGACACCACCTGAGAATTCGGATTCAAATGGACTTTTAGGTATGAAGCCGAGGAGAGACTGCAATGATGGTGACCCCGTTGCAAAGCTGCTTGTGTGCTGAAGAAGCAGAGCACTAGGTTTCCCTGCTGGTCCTTCTGCTGTTTGAGCAGAATCCACTGTTCATTCTGTGCTGAGTGTGTTGCTGCGCAGCAGAGAGCAGGCTCTGGACTGATTCCATTCAAATGCTTTTCCTGTATGAGTGTTAGCAGTGAAAGCAACGATGGAGGCAGCAATGTAAAGGGGATTGTGTGCTGAACAGGTCCAGCACCAGCTTTCAATCCTGGCTCTTCTGCTGTGGGAGCAGAGGCCAAACGTTCGTGCTGTACTCACTGTGCTGCTGGGCAGCTGAGACCACCTGAGAATTTGGATTCAAATGGACTTTTAGGTAGGAAACCGAGGAGAGACTGCAATGATGGTGACCCCGTTGCAAAGCTGCTTGTGTGCTGAAGAGACACAGCACTAGCTTTCCCTGCTGGTCCTTCTGCCGTGTGAGCAGATGCCACTGTTCATTCTGTGCTGACTGTGTTCCTGCGCAGCAGAGAGCAGGCTCTGGACTGATTCCATTCAAATGCTTTTCCTGTATGAAAGTGAGCAGTGAAAGCAACGATGGAGGCACCAATGTAAAGGGGATTGTGTGCTGAACAGGTCCAGCACCAGCTTTCAATCCTGGCTCTTCTGCTGTGGGAGCAGAGGCCAAACGTTCGTGCTGTACTCACTGTGCTGCTGGACAGCTGAGCGACACCACCTGAGAATTTGGATTCAAATGTACTTTTAGGTAGGAAACCGAGGAGAGACTGCAATGATGGTGACCCCGTTGCAAAGCTGCTTGTGTGCTGAAGAGACACAGCACTAGCTTTCCCTGCTGCTCCTTCTGCCGTGTGAGCAGATGCCACTGTTCATTCTGTGCTGAGTGTGTTGCTGCGCAGCAGAGAGCAGGCTCTGGACTGATTCCATTCAAATGCTTTTCCTGTATGAGTGTTAGCAGTGAAAGCAACGATGGAGGCACCAGTATAAAGGGGATTGTGTGCTGAACAGGTCCAGCACCAGCTTTCAATCCTGGCTCTTCTGCTGTGGGAGCAGAGGCCAAACGTTCGTGCTGTACTCACTGTGCTGCTGGGCAGCTGAGACCACCTGAGAATTTGGATTCAAATGGACTTTTAGGTAGGAAACCGAGGAGAGACTGCAATGATGGTGACCCCGTTGCAAAGCTGCTTGTGTGCTGAAGAGACACAGCACTAGCTTTCCCTGCTGGTCCTTCTGCCGTGTGAGCAGATGCCACTGTTCATTCTGTGCTGTGTTGCTGCCAGCAGGGAGCAGGCTCTGGACTGATTCTATTCAAATGCTTTTCCTGTATGAGTGTTAGCAGTGAAAGCAACAATGGAGGCACCAATGTAAAGGGGATTGTGTGCTGAACAGGTCCAGCACCAGCTTTCAATCCTGGCTCTTCTGCTGTGGGAGCAGAGGCCAAACGTTCGTGCTGTACTCACTGTGCTGCTGGGCAGCTGAGCGACACCACCTGAGAATTTGGATTCAAATGTACTTTTAGGTAGGAAACCGAGGAGAGACTGCAATGATGGTGACCCCGTTGCAAAGCTGCTTGTGTGCTGAAGAGACACAGCACTAGCTTTCCCTGCTGCTCCTTCTGCCGTGTGAGCAGATGCCACTGTTCATTCTGTGCTGACTGTGTTGCTGCGCAGCAGAGAGCAGGCTCTGGACTGATTCCATTCAAATGCTTTTCCTGTATGAAAGTGAGCAGTGAAAGCAACGATGGAGGCACCAATGTAAAGGGGATTGTGTGCTGAACAGGTCCAGCACCAGCTTTCAATCCTGGCTCTTCTGCTGTGGGAGCAGAGGCCAAACGTTCGTGTTGTACTCACTGTGCTGCTGGGCAGCTGAGACCACCTGAGAATTTGGATTCAAATGGACTTTTAGGTAGGAAACCGAGGAGAGACTGCAATGATGGTGACCCCGTTGCAAAGCTGCTTGTGTGCTGAAGAGACACAGCACTAGCTTTCCCTGCTGGTCCTTCTGCCGTGTGAGCAGATGCCACTGTTCATTCTGTGCTGACTGTGTTGCTGCGCAGCAGAGAGCAGGCTCTGGACTGATTCTATTCAAATGCTTTTCCTGTATGAAAGTGAGCAGTGAAAGCAACGATGGAGGCACCAATGTAAAGGGGATTGTGTGCTGAACAGGTCCAGCACCAGCTTTCAATCCTGGCTCTTCTGCTGTGGGAACAGAGGCCAAACGTTCGTGCTGTACTAACTGTGCTGCTGGGCAGCTGAGAGACACCACCTGAGAATTTGGATTCAAATGGACTTTTAGGTATGAAACCGAGGAGAGACTGCAATGATGGTGACCCCGTTGCAAAGCTGCTTGTGTGCTGAAGAGACACAGCACTAGCTTTCCCTGCTGGTCCTTCTGCCGTGTGAGCAGATGCCACTGTTCATTCTGTGCTGACTGTGTTGCTGCGCAGCAGAGAGCAGCCTCTGGACTGATTCCATTCAAATGCTTTTCCTGTATGAAAGTGAGCAGTGAAAGCAACGATGGAGGCACCAATGTAAAGGGGATTGTGTGCTGAACAGGTCCAGCACCAGCTTTCAATACTGGCTCTTCTGCTGTGGGAGCAGAGGCCAAACGTTCGTGCTGTACTCACTGTGCTGCTGGGCAGCTGAGCGACACCACCTGAGAATTCGGATTCAAATGGACTTTTAGGTATGAAGCCGAGGAGAGACTGCAATGATGGTGACCCCGTTGCAAAGCTGCTTGTGTGCTGAAGAAGCAGAGCACTAGCTTTCCGTGCTGGTCCTTCTGCCGCGTGAGCAGATGCCACTGTTCATTCTGTGCTGACTGTGTTGCTGCGCAGCAGGAAGCAGCCTCTGGACTGATTCCATTCAAATGCTTTTCCTGTATGAAAGTGAGCAGTGAATGCAACGATGGATGCACCAATGTAAAGGTGATTGTGTGCTGAACAGGTCCAGCACCAGCTTTCAATCCTGGCTCTTCTGCTGTGGGAGCAGAGGCCAAACGTTCGTGCTGTACTAACTGTGCTGCTGGGCAGCTGAGAGACACCACCTGAGAATTTGGATTCAAATGGACTTTTAGGTATGAAACCGAGGAGAGACTGCAATGATGGTGACCCCGTTGCAAAGCTGCTTGTGTGCTGAAGAGACACAGCACTAGCTTTCCCTGCTGGTCCTTCTGCCGTGTGAGCAGATGCCACTGTTCATTCTGTGCTGTGTTGCTGCCAGCAGGGAGCAGGCTCTGGACTGATTCTATTCAAATGATTTTCCTGTATGAGTGTTAGCAGTGAAAGCAACGATGGAGGCACCAATGTAAAGGGGATTGTGTGCTGAACAGGTCCAGCACCAGCTTTCAATCCTGGCTCTTCTGCTGTGGGAGCAGAGGCCAAACGTTCGTGCTGTACTCACTGTGCTGCTGGGCAGCTGAGACCACCTGAGAATTTGGATTCAAATGGACTTTTAGGTAGGAAACCGAGGAGAGACTGCAATGATGGTGACCCCGTTGCAAAGCTGCTTGTGTGCTGAAGAGACACAGCACTAGCTTTCCCTGCTGCTCCTTCTGCCGTGTGAGCAGATGCCACTGTTCATTCTGTGCTGTGTTGCTGCCAGCAGGGAGCAGGCTCAGGACTGATTCCATTCAAATGCTTTTCCTGTATGAAAGTGAGCAGTGAAAGCAACGATGGAGGCACCAATGTAAAGGGGATTGTGTGCTGAACAGGTCCAGCACCAGCTTTCAATACTGGCTCTTCTGCTGTGGGAGCAGAAGCCAAACGTACGTGCTGTACTCACTGTGCTGCTGGGCAGCTGAGCGACACCACCTGAGAATTCGGATTCAAATGGACTTTTAGGTATGAAGCCGAGGAGAGACTGCAATGATGGTGACCCCGTTGCAAAGCTGCTTGTGTGCTGAAGAAGCAGAGCACTAGCTTTCCCTTCTGGTCCTTCTGCCGTGTGAGCAGATGCCACTGTTCATTCTGTGCTGACTGTGTTGCTGCGCAGCAGAGAGCAGGCTCTGGACTGATTCCATTCAAATGCTTTTCCTGTATGAAAGTGAGCAGTGAAAGCAACGATGGAGGCACCAATGTAAAGGGGATTGTGTGCTGAACAGGTCCAGCACCAGCTTTCAATCCTGGCTCTTCTGCTGTGGGAGCAGAGGCCAAACGTTCGTGCTGTACTCACTGTGCTGCTGGACAGCTGAGCGACACCACCTGAGAATTTGGATTCAAATGTACTTTTAGGTAGGAAACCGAGGAGAGACTGCAATGATGGTGACCCCGTTGCAAAGCTGCTTGTGTGCTGAAGAGACACAGCACTAGCTTTCCCTGCTGCTCCTTCTGCCGTGTGAGCAGATGCCACTGTTCATTCTGTGCTGACTGTGTTGCTGCGCAGCAGAGAGCAGGCTCTGGACTGATTCCATTCAAAAGCTTTTCTTGTATGGAAGTGAGCAGTGAAAGCAACGATGAATGCACCAAAGTAAAAGTGATTGTGTGCTGAACAGGTCCAGCACCAGCTTTCAATCCTGGCTCTTCTGCTGTGGGAGCAGAGGCCAAACGTTCGTGCTGTACTAACTGTGCTGCTGGGCAGCTGAGAGACACCACCTGAGAATTTGGATTCAAATGGACTTTTAGGTATGAAACCGAGGAGAGACTGCAATGATGGTGACCCGTTGCAAAGCTGCTTGTGTGCTGAAGAAGCCCAGCACTAGCTTTCCCTGCTGGTCCTTCTGCTGTTTGAGCAGAATCCCACTGTTCATTCTGTGCTGACTGTGTTGCTGCGCAGCAGAGAGCAGGCTCTGGACTGATTCCATTCAAATGCTTTTCCTGTATGAAAGTGAGCAGTGAAAGCAACGATGGAGGCACCAATGTAAAGGGGATTGTGTGCTGAACAGGTCCAGCACCAGCTTTCAATCCTGGCTCTTCTGCTGTGGGAGCAGAGGCCAAACGTTCGTGCTGTACTCACTGTGCTGCTGGGCAGCTGAGACCACCTGAGAATTTGGATTCAAATGGACTTTTAGGTAGGAAACCGAGGAGAGACTGCTATGATGGTGACCCCGTTGCAAAGCTGCTTGTGTGCTGAAGAGACACAGCACTAGCTTTCCCTGCTGCTCCTTCTGCCGTGTGAGCAGATGCCACTGTTCATTCTGTTCTGTGTTGCTGCCAGCAGGGAGCAGGCTCTGGACTGATTCTATTCAAATGCTTTTCCTGTATGAGTGTTAGCAGTGAAAGCAACAATGGAGGCACCAATGTAAAGGGGATTGTGTGCTGAACAGGTCCAGCACCAGCTTTCAATCCTGGCTCTTCTGCTGTGGGAGCAGAGGCCAAACGTTCATGCTGTACTCACTGTGCTGCTGGGCAGCTGAGCGACACCACCTGAGAATTTGGATTCAAATGTACTTTTAGGTAGGAAACCGAGGAGAGACTGCAATGATGGTGACCCCGTTGCAAAGCTGCTTGTGTGCTGAAGAGACACAGCACTAGCTTTCCCTGCTGCTCCTTCTGCCGTGTGAGCAGATGCCACTGTTCATTCTGTGCTGACTGTGTTGCTGCGCAGCAGAGAGCAGGCTCTGGACTGATTCCATTCAAATGCTTTTCCTGTATGAAAGTGAGCAGTGAAAGCAACGATGGAGGCACCAATGTAAAGGGGATTGTGTGCTGAACAGGTCCAGCACCAGCTTTCAATACTGGCTCTTCTGCTGTGGGAGCAGAGGCCAAACGTTCGTGCTGTACTCACTGTGCTGCTGGGCAGCTGAGCGACACCACCTGAGAATTCGGATTCAAATGGACTTTTAGGTATGAAACCGAGGAGAGACTGCAATGATGGTGACCCCGTTGCAAAGCTGCTTGTGTGCTGAAGAAGCAGAGCACTAGGTTTCCCTGCTGGTCCTTCTGCTGTTTGAGCAGAATCCACTGTTCATTCTGTGCTGACTGTGTTGCTGCGCAGCAGAGAGCAGGCTCTGGACTGATTCCATTCAAATGCTTTTCCTGTATGAGTGTTAGCAGTGAAAGCAACGATGGAGGCACCAATGTAAAGGGGATTGTGTGCTGAACAGGTCCAGCACCAGCTTTCAATCCTGGCTCTTCTGCTGTGGGAGCAGAGGCCAAACGTTCGTGCTGTACTCACTGTGCTGCTGGGCAGCTGAGACCACCTGAGAATTTGGATTCAAATGGACTTTTAGGTAGGAAACCGAGGAGAGACTGCAATGATGGTGACCCCGTTGCAAAGCTGCTTGTGTGCTGAAGAGACCCAGCACTAGCTTTCCCTGCTGGTCCTTCTGCCGTGTGAGCAGATGCCACTGTTCATTCTGTGCTGACTGTGTTCCTGCGCAGCAGAGAGCAGGCTCTGGACTGATTCCATTCAAATGCTTTTCCTGTATGAAAGTGAGCAGTGAAAGCAACGATGGAGGCACCAATGTAAAGGGGATTGTGTGCTGAACAGGTCCAGCACCAGCTTTCAATCCTGGCTCTTCTGCTGTGGGAGCAGAGGCCAAACGTTCGTGCTGTACTCACTGTGCTGCTGGGCAGCTGAGCGACACCACCTGAGAATTTGGATTCAAATGTACTTTTAGGTAGGAAACCGAGGAGAGACTGCAATGATGGTGACCCCGTTGCAAAGCTGCTTGTGTGCTGAAGAGACACAGCACTAGCTTTCCCTGCTGCTCCTTCTGCCGTGTGAGCAGATGCCACTGTTCATTCTGTGCTGTGTTGCTGCCAGCAGGGAGCAGGCTCTGGACTGATTCTATTCAAATGCTTTTCCTGTATGAAAGTGAGCAGTGAAAGCAACGATGGAGGCACCAATGTAAAGGGGATTGTGTGCTGAACAGGTCCAGCACCAGCTTTCAATCCTGGCTCTTCTGCTGTGGGAGCAGAGGCCAAACGTTCGTGCTGTACTAACTGTGCTACTGGGCAGCTGAGACCACCTGAGAATTTGGATTCAAATGGACTTTTAGGTATGAAACCGAGGAGAGACTGCAATGATGGTGACCCCGTTGCAAAGCTGCTTGTGTGCTGAAGAAGCAGAGCACTAGCTTTCCCTGCTGGTCCTTCTGCCGTGTGAGCAGATGCCACTGTTCATTCTGTGCTGTGTTGCTGCGCAGCAGAGAGCAGGCTCTGGACTGATTCCATTCAAATGCTTTTCCTGTATGAAAGTGAGCAGTGAAAGCAACGATGGATGCACCAATGTAAAGGTGATTGTGTGCTGAACAGGTCCAGCACCAGCTTTCAATCCTGGCTCTTCTGCTGTGGGAGCAGAGGCCAAACGTTCGTGCTGTACTCACTGTGCTGCTGGGCAGCTGAGAGACACCACCTGAGAATTTGGATTCAAATGGACTTTTAGGTAGGAAACCGAGGAGAGACTGCAATGATGGTGACCCCGTTGCAAAGCTGCTTGTGTGCTGAAGAGACACAGCACTAGCTTTCCCTGCTGCTCCTTCTGCAGTGTGAGCAGATGCCACTTTTCATTCTGTGCTGACTGTGCTGCTGCGCAGCAGAGAGCAGCCTCTGGACTGATTCCATTCAAATGCTTTTCCTGTATGAAAGTGAGCAGTGAAAGCAACGATGAATGCACCAATGTAAAGGTGATTGTGTGCTGAACAGGTCCAGCACCAGCTTTCAATCCTGGCTCTTCTGCTGTGGGAGCAGAGGCCAAACGTTCGTGCTGTACTAACTGTGCTGCTGGGCAGCTGAGAGACACCACCTGAGAATTTGGATTCAAATGGACTTTTAGGTATGAAACCGAGGAGAGACTGCAATGATGGTGACCACGTTGCAAAGCTGCTTTTGTGCTGAAGAGACACAGCACTAGCTTTCCCTGCTGGTCCTTCTGCCGTGTGAGCAGATGCCACTGTTCATTCTGTGCTGTGTTGCTGCCAGCAGGGAGCAGGCTCTGGACTGATTCCATTCAAATGCTTTTCCTGTATGAGTGTTAGCAGTGAAAGCAACGATGGAGGCACCAGTATAAAGGGGATTGTGTGCTGAACAGGTCCAGCACCAGCTTTCAATCCTGGCTCTTCTGCTGTGGGAGCAGAGGCCAAACGTTCGTGCTGTACTCACTGTGCTGCTGGGCAGCTGAGACCACCTGAGAATTTGGATTCAAATGGACTTTTAGGTAGGAAACCGAGGAGAGACTGCAATGATGGTGACCCCGTTGCAAAGCTGCTTGTGTGCTGAAGAGACACAGCACTAGCTTTCCCTGCTGGTCCTTCTGCCGTGTGAGCAGATGCCACTGTTCATTCTGTGCTGACTGTGTTCCTGCGCAGCAGAGAGCAGGCTCTGGACTGATTCCATTCAAATGCTTTTCCTGTATGAAAGTGAGCAGTGAAAGCAACGATGGAGGCACCAATGTAAAGGGGATTGTGTGCTGAACAGGTCCAGCACCAGCTTTCAATCCTGGCTCTTCTGCTGTGGGAGCAGAGGCCAAACGTTCGTGCTGTACTCACTGTGCTGCTGGACAGCTGAGCGACACCACCTGAGAATTTGGATTCAAATGTACTTTTAGGTAGGAAACCGAGGAGAGACTGCAATGATGGTGACCCCGTTGCAAAGCTGCTTGTGTGCTGAAGAGACACAGCACTAGCTTTCCCTGCTGCTCCTTCTGCCGTGTGAGCAGATGCCACTGTTCATTCTGTGCTGACTGTGTTGCTGCGCAGCAGAGAGCAGGCTCAGGACTGATTCCATTCAAAAGCTTTTCTTGTATGAAAGTGAGCAGTGAAAGCAACGATGAATGCACCAATGTAAAAGTGATTGTGTGCTGAACAGGTCCAGTACCAGCTTTCAATCCTGGCTCTTCTGCTGTGGGAGCAGAGGCCAAACGTTCGTGCTGTACTAACTGTGCTGCTGGGCAGCTGAGAGACACCACCTGAGAATTTGGATTCAAATGGACTTTTAGGTATGAAACCGAGGCGAGACTGCAATGATGGTGACCCCGTTGCAAAGCTGCTTGTGTGCTGAAGAAGCCCAGCACTAGCTTTCCCTGCTGGTCCTTCTGTTGTTTGAGCAGAATCCACTGTTCATTCTGTGCTGAGTGTGTTGCTGCGCAGCAGAGAGCAGGCTCTGGACTGATTCCATTCAAATGCTTTTCCTGTATGAGTGTTAGCAGTGAAAGCAACGATGGAGGCACCAGTATAAAGGGGATTGTGTGCTGAACAGGTCCAGCACCAGCTTTCAATCCTGGCTCTTCTGCTGTGGGAGCAGAGGCCAAACGTTCGTGCTGTACTCACTGTGCTGCTGGGCAGCTGAGACCACCTGAGAATTTGGATTCAAATGTACTTTTAGGTAGGAAACCGAGGAGAGACTGCAATGATGGTGACCCCGTTGCAAAGCTGCTTGTGTGCTGAAGAGACACAGCACTAGCTTTCCCTGCTGGTCCTTCTGCCGTGTGAGCAGATGCCACTGTTCATTCTGTGCTGTGTTGCTGCCAGCAGGGAGCAGGCTCTGGACTGATTCTATTCAAATGCTTTTCCTGTATGAGTGTTAGCAGTGAAAGCAACAATGGAGGCACCAATGTAAAGGGGATTGTGTGCTGAACAGGTCCAGCACCAGCTTTCAATCCTGGCTCTTCTGCTGTGGAGCAGAGGCCAAACGTTCGTGCTGTACTCACTGTGCTGCTGGGCAGGTGAGCGACACCACCTGAGAATTTGGATTCAAATGTACTTTTAGGTAGGAAACCGAGGAGAGACTGCAATGATGGTGACCCCGTTGCAAAGCTGCTTGTGTGCTGAAGAGACACAGCACTAGCTTTCCCTGCTGCTCCTTCTGCCGTGTGAGCAGATGCCACTGTTCATTCTGTGCTGACTGTGTTGCTGCGCAGCAGAGAGCAGGCTCTGGACTGATTCCATTCAAATGCTTTTCCTGTATGAAAGTGAGCAGTGAAAGCAACGATGGAGGCACCAATGTAAAGGGGATTGTGTGCTGAACAGGTCCAGCACCAGCTTTCAATCCTGGCTCTTCTGCTGTGGGAGCAGAGGCCAAACGTTCGTGCTGTACTCACTGTGCTGCTGGGCAGCTGAGAGACACCACCTGAGAATTTGGATTCAAATGGACTTTTAGGTAGGAAACCGAGGAGAGACTGCAATGATGGTGACCCCGTTGCAAAGCTGCTTGTGTGCTGAAGAGACACAGCACTAGCTTTCCCTGCTGCACCTTCTGCCGTGTGAGCAGATGCCACTGTTCATTCTGTGCTGACTGTGTTGCTGCGCAGCAGAGAGCAGCCTCTGGACTGATTCCATTCAAATGCTTTTCTTGTATGAAAGTGAGCAGTGAAAGCAACGATGGAGGCACCAATGTAAAGGTGATTGTGTGCTGAACAGGTCCAGCACCAGCTTTCAATCCTGGCTCTTCTGCTATGGGAGCAGAGGCCAAACGTTCGTGCTGTACTAACTGTGCTGCTGGGCAGCTGAGAGACACCACCTGAGAATTTGGATTCAAATGGACTTTTAGGTATGAAACCGAGGAGAGACTGCAATGATGGTGACCACGTTGCAAAGCTGCTTGTGTGCTGAAGAGACACAGCACTAGCTTTCCCTGCTGGTCCTTCTGCCGTGTGAGCAGATGCCACTGTTCATTCTGTGCTGTGTTGCTGCCAGCAGGGAGCAGGCTCTGGACTGATTCTATTCAAATGCTTTTCCTGTATGAGTGTTAGCAGTGAAAGCAACAATGGAGGCACCAATGTAAAGGGGATTGTGTGCTGAACAGGTCCAGCACCAGCTTTCAATCCTGGCTCTTCTGCTGTGGGAGCAGAGGCCAAACGTTCGTGCTGTACTCACTGTGCTGCTGGGCAGCTGAGCGACACCACCTGAGAATTTGGATTCAAATGTACTTTTAGGTATGAAACCGAGGAGAGACTGCAATGATGGTGACCCCGTTGCAAAGCTGCTTGTGTGCTGAAGAGACACAGCACTAGCTTTCCCTGCTGCTCCTTCTGCCGTGTGAGCAGATGCCACTGTTCATTCTGTGCTGACTGTGTTGCTGCGCAGCAGAGAGCAGGCTCTGGACTGATTCTATTCAAATGCTTTTCCTGTATGAAAGTGAGCAGTGAAAGCAACGATGGATGCACCAATGTAAAGGGGATTGTGTGCTGAACAGGTCCAGCACCAGCTTTCAATCCTGGCTCTTCTGCTGTGGGAGCAGAGGCCAAACGTTCGTGCTGTACTCACTGTGTTGCTGGGCAGCTGAGAGACACCAACCTGAGAATTTGGATTCAATTGGACTTTTATTGGAAACCGAGGAGAGACTGCAATGATGGTGACCCCGTTGCAAAGCTGCTTGTGTGCTGAAGAGACACAGCACTAGCTTTCCCTGCTGGTCCTTCTGCCGTGTGAGCAGATGCCACTGTTCATTCTGTGCTGACTGTGTTCCTGCGCAGCAGAGAGCAGGCTCTGGACTGATTCCATTCAAATGCTTTTCCTGTATGAAAGTGAGCAGTGAAAGCAACGATGGAGGCACCAATGTAAAGGGGATTGTGTGCTGAACAGGTCCAGCACCAGCTTTCAATCCTGGCTCTTCTGCTGTGGGAGCAGAGGCCAAACGTTCGTGCTGTACTCACTGTGCTGCTGGACAGCTGAGCGACACCACCTGAGAATTTGGATTCAAATGTACTTTTAGGTAGGAAACCAAGGAGAGACTGCAATGATGGTGACCCCGTTGCAAAGCTGCTTGTGTGCTGAAGAGACACAGCACTAGCTTTCCCCTGCTGCTCCTTCTGCCGTGTGAGCAGATGCCACTGTTCATTCTGTGCTGACTGTGTTGCTGCGCAGCAGAGAGCAGGCTCTGGACTGATTCCATTCAAAAGCTTTTCTTGTATGAAAGTGAGCAGTGAAAGCAACGATGAATGCACCAATGTAAAAGTGATTGTGTGCTGAACAGGTCCAGTACCAGCTTTCAATCCTGGCTCTTCTGCTGTGGGAGCAGAGGCCAAACGTTCGTGCTGTACTAACTGTGCTGCTGGGCAGCTGAGAGACACCACCTGAGAATTTGGATTCAAATGGACTTTTAGGTATGAAACCGAGGAGAGACTGCAATGATGGTGACCCCGTTGCAAAGCTGCTTGTGTGCTGAAGAGACACAGCACTAGCTTTCCCTGCTGGTCCTTCTGCCGTGTGAGCAGATGCCACTGTTCATTCTGTGCTGTGTTGCTGCCAGCAGGGAGCAGGCTCTGGACTGATTCTATTCAAATGCTTTTCCTGTATGAGTGTTAGCAGTGAAAGCAACAATGGAGGCACCAATGTAAAGGGGATTGTGTGCTGAACAGGTCCAGCACCAGCTTTCAATCCTGGCTCTTCTGCTGTGGGAGCAGAGGCCAAACGTTCGTGCTGTACTCACTGTGCTGCTGGGCAGGTGAGCGACACCACCTGAGAATTTGGATTCAAATGTACTTTTAGGTAGGAAACCGAGGAGAGACTGCAATGATGGTGACCCCGTTGCAAAGCTGCTTGTGTGCTGAAGAGACACAGCACTAGCTTTCCCTGCTGCTCCTTCTGCCGTGTGAGCAGATGCCACTGTTCATTCTGTGCTGACTGTGTTGCTGCGCAGCAGAGAGCAGGCTCTGGACTGATTCCATTCAAATGCTTTTCCTGTATGAAAGTGAGCAGTGAAAGCAACGATGGAGGCACCAATGTAAAGGGGATTGTGTGCTGAACAGGTCCAGCACCAGCTTTCAATCCTGGCTCTTCTGCTGTGGGAGCAGAGGCCAAACGTTCGTGCTGTACTCACTGTGCTGCTGGGCAGCTGAGAGACACCACCTGAGAATTTGGATTCAAATGGACTTTTAGGTAGGAAACCGAGGAGAGACTGCAATGATGGTGACCCCGTTGCAAAGCTGCTTGTGTGCTGAAGAGACACAGCACTAGCTTTCCCTGCTGCACCTTCTGCCGTGTGAGCAGATGCCACTGTTCATTCTGTGCTGACTGTGTTGCTGCGCAGCAGAGAGCAGCCTCTGGACTGATTCCATTCAAATGCTTTTCTTGTATGAAAGTGAGCAGTGAAAGCAACGATGGAGGCACCAATGTAAAGGTGATTGTGTGCTGAACAGGTCCAGCACCAGCTTTCAATCCTGGCTCTTCTGCTATGGGAGCAGAGGCCAAACGTTCGTGCTGTACTAACTGTGCTGCTGGGCAGCTGAGAGACACCACCTGAGAATTTGGATTCAAATGGACTTTTAGGTATGAAACCGAGGAGAGACTGCAATGATGGTGACCACGTTGCAAAGCTGCTTGTGTGCTGAAGAGACACAGCACTAGCTTTCCCTGCTGGTCCTTCTGCCGTGTGAGCAGATGCCACTGTTCATTCTGTGCTGTGTTGCTGCCAGCAGGGAGCAGGCTCTGGACTGATTCTATTCAAATGCTTTTCCTGTATGAGTGTTAGCAGTGAAAGCAACAATGGAGGCACCAATGTAAAGGGGATTGTGTGCTGAACAGGTCCAGCACCAGCTTTCAATCCTGGCTCTTCTGCTGTGGGAGCAGAGGCCAAACGTTCGTGCTGTACTCACTGTGCTGCTGGGCAGCTGAGCGACACCACCTGAGAATTTGGATTCAAATGTACTTTTAGGTAGGAAACCGAGGAGAGACTGCAATGATGGTGACCCCGTTGCAAAGCTGCTTGTGTGCTGAAGAGACACAGCACTAGCTTTCCCTGCTGCTCCTTCTGCCGTGTGAGCAGATGCCACTGTTCATTCTGTGCTGACTGTGTTGCTGCGCAGCAGAGAGCAGGCTCTGGACTGATTCTATTCAAATGCTTTTCCTGTATGAAAGTGAGCAGTGAAAGCAACGATGGATGCACCAATGTAAAGGGGATTGTGTGCTGAACAGGTCCAGCACCAGCTTTCAATCCTGGCTCTTCTGCTGTGGGAGCAGAGGCCAAACGTTCGTGCTGTACTCACTGTGCTGCTGGGCAGCTGAGAGACACCACCTGAGAATTTGGATTCAATTGGACTTTTATTGGAAACCGAGGAGAGACTGCAATGATGGTGACCCCGTTGCAAAGCTGCTTGTGTGCTGAAGAGACACAGCACTAGCTTTCCCTGCTGGTCCTTCTGCCGTGTGAGCAGATGCCACTGTTCATTCTGTGCTGACTGTGTTCCTGCGCAGCAGAGAGCAGGCTCTGGACTGATTCCATTCAAATGCTTTTCCTGTATGAAAGTGAGCAGTGAAAGCAACGATGGAGGCACCAATGTAAAGGGGATTGTGTGCTGAACAGGTCCAGCACCAGCTTTCAATCCTGGCTCTTCTGCTGTGGGAGCAGAGGCCAAACGTTCGTGCTGTACTCACTGTGCTGCTGGACAGCTGAGCGACACCACCTGAGAATTTGGATTCAAATGTACTTTTAGGTAGGAAACCAAGGAGAGACTGCAATGATGGTGACCCCGTTGCAAAGCTGCTTGTGTGCTGAAGAGACACAGCACTAGCTTTCCCTGCTGCTCCTTCTGCCGTGTGAGCAGATGCCACTGTTCATTCTGTGCTGACTGTGTTGCTGCGCAGCAGAGAGCAGGCTCTGGACTGATTCCATTCAAATGCTTTTCTTGTATGAAAGTGAGCAGTGAAAGCAACGATGAATGCACCAATGTAAAAGTGATTGTGTGCTGAACAGGTCCAGTACCAGCTTTCAATCCTGGCTCTTCTGCTGTGGGAGCAGAGGCCAAACGTTCGTGCTGTACTAACTGTGCTGCTGGGCAGCTGAGAGACACCACCTGAGAATTTGGATTCAAATGGACTTTTAGGTAGGAAACCGAGGAGAGACTGCAATGATGGTGACCCCGTTGCAAAGCTGCTTGTGTGCTGAAGAGACACAGCACTAGCTTTCCCTGCTGCACCTTCTGCCGTGTGAGCAGATTCCACTGTTCATTCTGTGCTGACTGTGTTGCTGCGCAGCAGAGAGCAGCCTCTGGACTGATTCTATTCAAATGCTTTTCTTGTATGAAAGTGAGCAGTGAAAGCAACGATGGAGGCACCAATGTAAAGGTGATTGTGTCCTGAACAGGTCCAGCACCAGCTTTCAATCCTGGCTCTTCTGCTATGGGAGCAGAGGCCAAACGTTCGTGCTGTACTAACTGTGCTGCTGGGCAGCTGAGAGACACCACCTGAGAATTTGGATTCAAATGGACTTTTAGGTATGAAACCGAGGAGAGACTGCAATGATGGTGACCCCGTTGCAAAGCTGCTTGTGTGCTGAAGAGACACAGCACTAGCTTTCCCTGCTGGTCCTTCTGCCGTGTGAGCAGATGCCACTGTTCATTCTGTGCTGTGTTGCTGCCAGCAGGGAGCAGGCTCTGGACTGATTCTATTCAAATGCTTTTCCTGTATGAGTGTTAGCAGTGAAAGCAACAATGGAGGCACCAATGTAAAGGGGATTGTGTGCTGAACAGGTCCAGCACCAGCTTTCAATCCTGGCTCTTCTGCTGTGGGAGCAGAGGCCAAACGTTCGTGCTGTACTCACTGTGCTGCTGGGCAGCTGAGCGACACCACCTGAGAATTTGGATTCAAATGTACTTTTAGGTAGGAAACCGAGGAGAGACTGCAATGATGGTGACCCCGTTGCAAAGCTGCTTGTGTGCTGAAGAGACACAGCACTAGCTTTCCCTGCTGCTCCTTCTGCCGTGTGAGCAGATGCCACTGTTCATTCTGTGCTGACTGTGTTGCTGCGCAGCAGAGAGCAGCCTCTGGACTGATTCCATTCAAATGCTTTTCCTGTATGAGTGTTAGCAGTGAAAGAACGATGGAGGCACCAGTATAAAGGGGATTGTGTGCTGAACAGGTCCAGCACCAGCTTTCAATCCTGGCTCTTCTGCTGTGGGAGCAGAGGCCAAACGTTCGTGCTGTACTCACTGTGCTGCTGGGCAGCTGAGACCACCTGAGAATTTGGATTCAAATGGACTTTTAGGTATGAAACCGAGGAGAGACTGCAATGATGGTGACCCCGTTGCAAAGCTGCTTGTGTGCTGAAGAGACACAGCACTAGCTTTCCCCTGCTGGTCCTTCTGCCGTGTGAGCAGATGCCACTGTTCATTCTGTGCTGACTGTGTTCCTGCGCAGCAGAGAGCAGGCTCTGGACTGATTCCATTCAAATGCTTTTCCTGTAAGAAAGTGAGCAGTGAAAGCAACGATGGATGCACCAATGTAAAGGGGATTGTGTGCTGAACAGGTCCAGCACCAGCTTTCAATCCTGGCTCTTCTGCTGTGGGAGCAGAGGCCAAACGTTCGTGCTGTACTCACTGTGTTGCTGGGCAGGTGA
The DNA here is from genome assembly GCF_033815535.1 of Pezoporus flaviventris. Taxonomy (NCBI): domain Eukaryota; kingdom Metazoa; phylum Chordata; class Aves; order Psittaciformes; family Psittacidae; genus Pezoporus; species Pezoporus flaviventris. The sequence continues at coordinate 3,802 of NW_026893109.1, read as the reverse complement.
GCGACACCACCTGAGAATTTGGATTCAAATGTACTTTTAGGTAGGAAACCGAGGAGAGACTGCAATGATGGTGACCCCGTTGCAAAGCTGCTTGTGTGCTGAAGAGACACAGCACTAGCTTTCCCTGCTGCTCCTTCTGCCGTGTGAGCAGATGCCACTGTTCATTCTGTGCTGACTGTGTTGCTGCGCAGCAGAGAGCAGGCTCTGGACTGATTCCATTCAAAAGCCTTTCTTGTATGAAAGTGAGCAGTGAAAGCAACGATGAATGCACCAATGTAAAAGTGATTGTGTGCTGAACAGGTCCAGCACCAGCTTTCAATCCTGGCTCTTCTGCTGTGGGAGCAGAGGCCAAACGTTCGTGCTGTACTAACTGTGCTGCTGGGCAGCTGAGAGACACCACCTGAGAATTTGGATTCAAATGGACTTTTAGGTATGAAACCGAGGAGAGACTGCAATGATGGTGACCCCGTTGCAAAGCTGCTTGTGTGCTGAAGAAGCCCAGCACTAGCTTTCCCTGCTGGTCCTTCTGCTGTTTGAGCAGAATCCACTGTTCATTCTGTGCTGAGTGTGTTGCTGCGCAGCAGAGAGCAGGCTCTGGACTGATTCCATTCAAATGCTTTTCCTGTATGAGTGTTAGCAGTGAAAGCAACGATGGAGGCACCAATGTAAAGGGGATTGTGTGCTGAACAGGTCCAGCACCAGCTTTCAATACTGGCTCTTCTGCTGTGGGAGCAGAGGCCAAACGTTCGTGCTGTACTCACTGTGCTGCTGGGCAGCTGAGACCACCTGAGAATTTGGATTCAAATGGACTTTTAGGTAGGAAACCGAGGAGAGACTGCAATGATGGTGACCCCGTTGCAAAGCTGCTTGTGTGCTGAAGAGACACAGCACTAGCTTTCCCTGCTGCTCCTTCTGCCGTGTGAGCAGATGCCACTGTTCATTCTGTGCTGACTGTGTTGCTGCGCAGCAGAGAGCAGGCTCTGGACTGATTCCATTCAAATGCTTTTCCTGTATGAAAGTGAGCAGTGAAAGCAACGATGGAGGCACCAATGTAAAGGGGATTGTGTGCTGAACAGGTCCAGCACCAGCTTTCAATCCTGGCTCTTCTGCTGTGGGAGCAGAGGCCAAACGTTCGTGCTGTACTCACTGTGCTGCTGGACAGCTGAGCGACACCACCTGAGAATTCGGATTCAAATGTACTTTTAGGTAGGAAACCGAGGAGAGACTGCAATGATGGTGACCCCGTTGCAAAGCTGCTTGTGTGCTGAAGAGACACAGCACTAGCTTTCCCTGCTGCTCCTTCTGCCGTGTGAGCAGATGCCACTGTTCATTCTGTGCTGACTGTGTTGCTGCGCAGCAGAGAGCAGGCTCTGGACTGATTCCATTCAACAGCTTTTCTTGTATGAAAGTGAGCAGTGAAAGCAACGATGAATGCACCAATGTAAAAGTGATTGTGTGCTGAACAGGTCCAGCACCAGCTTTCAATCCTGGCTCTTCTGCTGTGGGAGCAGAGGCCAAACGTTCGTGCTGTACTAACTGTGCTGCTGGGCAGCAGAGAGACACCACCTGAGAATTTGGATTCAAATGGACTTTTAGGTATGAAACCGAGGAGAGACTGCAATGATGGTGACGCCGTTGCAAAGCTGACTATGTGCTGGAGAGTCAGAGCACTAGCTTTCCCTGCTGATCCTTCTGCCGTGGGAGCAGATGCCACTGTTCATTCTGTGCTGACTGTGTTGCTGCGCAGCAGAGAGCAGCCTCTGGACTGATTCCATTCAAATGCTTTTCTTGTATGAAAGTGAGCAGTGAAAGCAACGATGGAGGCACCAATGTAAAGGTGATTGTGTGCTGAACAGGTCCAGCACCAGCTTTCAATCCTGGCTCTTCTGCTATGGGAGCAGAGGCCAAACGTTCGTGCTGTACTAACTGTGCTGCTGGGCAGCTGAGAGACACCACCTGAGAATTTGGATTCAAATGGACTTTTAGGTATGAAACCGAGGAGAGACTGCAATGATGGTGACCACGTTGCAAAGCTGCTTGTGTGCTGAAGAGACACAGCACTAGCTTTCCCTGCTGTGCCTTCTGCCGTGTGAGCAGATGCCACTGTTCATTCTGTGCTGTGTTGCTGCCAGCAGGGAGCAGGCTCTGGACTGATTCTATTCAAATGCTTTTCCTGTATGAGTGTTAGCAGTGAAAGCAACAATGGAGGCACCAATGTAAAGGGGATTGTGTGCTGAACAGGTCCAGCACCAGCTTTCAATCCTGGCTCTTCTGCTGTGGGAGCAGAGGCCAAACGTTCGTGCTGTACTCACTGTGCTGCTGGGCAGCTGAGCGACACCACCTGAGAATTTGGATTCAAATGTACTTTTAGGTAGGAAACCGAGGAGAGACTGCAATGATGGTGACCCCGTTGCAAAGCTGCTTGTGTGCTGAAGAGACACAGCACTAGCTTTCCCTGCTGCTCCTTCTGCCGTGTGAGCAGATGCCACTGTTCATTCTGTGCTGACTGTGTTGCTGCGCAGCAGAGAGCAGCCTCTGGACTGATTCCATTCAAATGCTTTTCCTGTATGAGTGTTAGCAGTGAAAGAACGATGGAGGCACCAGTATAAAGGGGATTGTGTGCTGAACAGGTCCAGCACCAGCTTTCAATCCTGGCTCTTCTGCTGTGGGAGCAGAGGCCAAACGTTCGTGCTGTACTCACTGTGCTGCTGGGCAGCTGAGACCACCTGAGAATTTGGATTCAAATGGACTTTTAGGTAGGAAACCGAGGAGAGACTGCAATGATGGTGACCCCGTTGCAAAGCTGCTTGTGTGCTGAAGAAGCAGAGCACTAGCTTTCCCTGCTGGTCCTTCTGCCGTGTGAGCAGATGCCACTGTTCATTCTGTGCTGACTGTGTTCCTGCGCAGCAGAGAGCAGGCTCTGGACTGATTCCATTCAAATGCTTTTCCTGTAAGAAAGTGAGCAGTGAAAGCAACGATGGAGGCACCAATGTAAAGGTGATTGTGTGCTGAACAGGTCCAGCACCAGCTTTCAATCCTGGCTCTTCTGCTGTGGGAGCAGAGGCCAAACGTTCGTGCTGTACTCACTGTGCTGCTGGGCAGCTGAGAAACACCACCTGAGAATTCGGATTCAAATGGACTTTTAGGTAGGAAACCGAGGAGAGACTGCAATGATGGTGACCCCTTTGCAAAGCTGCTTGTGTGCTGAAGAAGCAGAGCACTAGCTTTCCCTGCTGGTCCTTCTGCCGTGTGAGCAGATGCCACTGTTCATTCTGTGCTGACTGTGTTGCTGCGCAGCAGAGAGCAGGCTCTGGACTGATTCTATTCAAATGCTTTTCCTGTATGAAAGTGAGCAGTGAAAGCAACGATGGATGCACCAATGTAAAGGGGATTGTGTGCTGAACAGGTCCAGCACCAGCTTTCAATCCTGGCTCTTCTGCTGTGGGAGCAGAGGCCAAACGTTCGTGCTGTACTCACTGTGTTGCTGGGCAGCTGAGAGACACCACCTGAGAATTTGGATTCAATTGGACTTTTATTGGAAACCGAGGAGAGACTGCAATGATGGTGACCCCGTTGCAAAGCTGCTTGTGTGCTGAAGAGACACAGCACTAGCTTTCCCTGCTGGTCCTTCTGCCGTGTGAGCAGATGCCACTGTTCATTCTGTGCTGACTGTGTTGCTGCGCAGTAGAGAGCAGGCTCTGGACTGATTCCATTCAAATGCTTTTCCTGTATGAAAGTGAGCAGTGAAAGCAACGATGGATGCACCAATGTAAAGGGGATTGTGTGCTGAACAGGTCCAGCA